>NC_056746.1:1262883616-1262971116 GCF_019279795.1 Protopterus annectens
AAGAATTTTTTTTGAGGCCTAAATATGGAAGATTTCACAGGTTGTGTGTGTGTTTTTTTTTTAAACATCTGAAGTGATTAACTCATTCAGAGCTTTAAAAACAGTCAGATAAACCCTACAAGCTGATTCCTGCCATTCATACAGCCAATACAGTACTGTGAAAGTCACATAGTATATAACAGCATTTTTGTTAACAGATTTATTGTACAGCGTCGATTATCCAAACTAATTGGGACCTAAGGTAGTTCAGATAATCAAACATATATTTGAACCGGATAAAAAAACTTCTAAAATCTGTTTTTCTGCATGCAGAAATATACTTTTTAACCATTCAATGATGCCAATGGATAATAAAGAATATTTTTGACACAATCTGGCTACAAGCACAAAAAGCGTGTTCAAGCAAATACGTACAACGTTTACGTATTCAGACTTTATGATTTTTCCTACCAGAAAACTTTGGAAGGCTGGTTCTGATAACTGACATTTCTGATGACCGACATTCGTATAATCGACTCTGTACTTTAGTACGCAGGACAAGCATTCCTTTTACCCATCCCTCCTTTTTTCCTATTCCTTCTTTTTTTAATGTATTTATTTTGCTCATATATATAGATATATAAATATATATATATGTATATATATATATATATATGTATATATATATATATATATATATATGTATATATATATGTATATATATATACATATAAATATATATATATATATATATATATATATATATATATATATATATGTATATATATATATATATACACACACACATACACGCACATATATACACGCACACAGACACACACATACACATAGACGCACACAAAATAGTATCCAATAACACTAAAATGAACTAAAAGAAAACAAAGCGAAACATGGCTACCCTTCTCCTACTAGTGGTAGAAAAAATGCTTCTTCATTACCAAAGGGCGGCCACCGTGGTACAGTGGTTAGCGTTATCACCTCACAGCAAGAGGTTCTCCGGTTCGATCCTCAGCTGGGGTGCCTTCTGTGTGGAGTCTGCATGTCCTCCCTGTGGTCACCTGGGTTTCCTCCGGGTGCTCCGGTTTCCTCCCACATCCCAAAGACATGCTGTAGGTGGACTGGACACTCTAAATTGGCCCTAGGCGTGAGTGCATGTGCCTTCTGTGGAAGGTTGGGCACTGGGCTGGCAACTCAACACCGTAAAACTCCACTGCCAATCATGAGTGGACAGGAGATCCGCTGTGGCGACCCCTAACCGGGAAAAGCCAAAAGAAGAAGATGATTACCAACATGCATTATTGGAGTAAACATTAAAATAGTGTGACCAATTTACCAGAGTAAAACCTTTTGGTTAAGTTAGCTAATAATGCCAATGTTAGTGGAAAGTGAAAATTCCTTCCAATGCCCAGTATCCATACGTCAGAAGTACAATCAAGTCTAATTTCAGTCAGTGAAGACAATTTGTGTGTTCTAGCCCACTAGCATGAAATAAGGGGACAATCCTGTCACAGGTGTTTCCACGATGCTATACCACCACAACCATGCCAAGAGACATTTTCATGACAATGCAAGGGTTAAATGAGCCCTCAGGAAGATTTCCTGTTGAATATACCTATTCCTACATGATGTGACTAAACTAAAATAATTCCTAAGAACATCAGGAAACTGACTATTCACATTTATTTCCAAATTCCACTTGTTTATGACTATCAGACCTAGTGGGCTACAACTCTGCAAGCTTCTAAAAAATGTTGGGTTTCAATTAAACACATTAGCAGCAGCATGTGCAAAGAAAAACTGCACTCATTTTTAACTCTTCCATTTACCATATGTTGACATAAAAAAATAGTTACATGTAACTTTTCTTAAAATATTTAAACATGGTAAATCAGCAGAAAAATACCTATTCACTTCATCCCTACTATCCATTTGCCATTTAAACATCTTTAGTAGACAAGAAGAAAGGGTTAACTCTGTCCAAGTAAACTGGATATTTGGAATCATCTTTCTACATATGTTGGTAATGTCAAATTTCTCAAAAACCTTCTTATGACAGCCATGAATATGGGGAGAATTAACTACTTCCCGCCAGCTGCCAAGATTGCTTAACTTCCTTGAAGGGCTGATCTAGCAATTTATTACATTTATAAAAAGTTTTGGGTGGAATATATGAAGTCCTGCTGAATATTAAATGTCCTTCCTAAAAATGTGATACTATAACAGATTTAGATTTATATACACAAAAAGACTGTATACTGAGGGATATCATTTAACAGTTTAAATGTACTACTGAATGTAAAGTATGTTCCATAACAAGCGTCAGATCATCTGTGTAGGCCCGAATTTTATGAGAGTTATTTGGAAAAAAAAAAGAGTAAGTTTAGACTCGTAAAATAGCATTAGTTACAGAGTTAACTGTTAAAAGAAACAGATACAGTGGGTAACCTTGTCTTACCCTCAAATTTTGATTATTTACACTTGAATTGAAACAGTTTTGCTAAAAGAGCAAATATCACACTTTCTATATTTTATAAAATTCCATCAATCTAGAATACAAAAGATATACCCCATTACACTGGATGTCTTTCAGGCATATAATGAGCACAGTCTATACACTCCTGTCAACTTATTTTTATTATTTTTACAACGCAAAATAAAATCTTGACTTGCTGGGAGCAAAACTAAAGAAAGGAGAATACAACTTCCTTGTGTATTTTAAAAGCATGTAAATCAGTAACTTTATACTCAAAATTAAGTAATGAAATTGGCCTGGAATTTGATATTTCAATTCATTGTATCCTTTTGTTGCTAAGTTAGACATCTGTATAATGGGTACCCAAAATAATTACTATCCTTCCATCTACCAAAATTTTACATAAGCAGAAACACCAAAGGAACAGCAACCCAGTAACTGTTTTGTGGCAAAGTCTGTGCATACTGGAGGCACTACTGTTGTTAGCAAATACAACTAGCCTAAATCAGAGTGTAGACAATTGTTTGAGGAGGTAAGCACCGTCTTAATTACATCTATGACTTCAGTTCATCTACAAGGGTTAGTAAAGAGAAGATACCACAAAATGGGAGGTAATTAAGGAAGATTAGTATTTTACAAAAAATCATATTTTGTAACAATAACTGATGCATACCCTTACAAAGGTTCCACAGGAGAAGAATGAAAAGTCCATATTTCTGCCATACACCGCTAAATTTTCATTAAATTAATTTCACTGAGATGTTCAACAGGTTCAGCAATATTACAAAATTCAGAATATTTTTTATGCACTTGTGCTTCTCTACTTGTGTACTCTCTCTACTTGTGTACTCTCTCATCACACAAACTCATTTACCAGACTGGGGGCATCTAACTCACACCTGTGTTGTAGTAAATGCTGACAAAATGAATTCAGGAAAAGTTGTCATACTGAGTAATGCAATGCTGACCCCCCCCCACCCCACCCCCCAAAAGGCTGCCTGATACTGTAAAAATTGCTGATGAGATTATTTTACATGCTGAAAATGGGGAGCTACCATAAAAAAAAAAAAAAGACAGGAGTAATCATGTTCTTAATCAAATATCGAAAAGGAGGGTATGTCACAGATGGCAATGGGTTTTTTCATGGCGAAGACTAAAGACATTTACTACAAAATACTCACAAGCTACATCAGGGGAGATAGACACAATAAAACTTAAAAAGAACACAAAAGAAAGAACAAATGTGCAAAGTACACTTACTGTGACAGTAGACATTTGAATACATTACTGCTATAGTAACCGAAGTCTTGCGATCAGACCCACTGGACAGCTTCTAAAACGTTAGGGCATCATCTATTCACCTTAGTCACTATATGCTGCATGAGGAAGCAGGATAAACTCAGTGGTTAGGCAGATTACATTTCAGAGCTTTCTTTCCTCCAAAGTGGAAAACTAGATCCCAGACAAAGAGAATCCGTAACAATAAGAATCCTACACCCTTGCATATTAGCAGTTTCAGTGAAGTAACAGGTGGCACATTCACCTTTGGTGTAGAAGGTTGTGAGTTTTATTACCACAAAAAATGAAACCTGCAAACGTTGTATACTTTAAAACTTTAATAACAGAGTAAAATACAACACAAAACTTTCAGATCAATAGATACTTCCTCAGTGCTAAAACAACAGTTATGACAATCATTAAATAGTCATCATACAATCACGTAATTAAATAGCCCACCTATCGGAGAACAGATGAAAATACAATTAGTTCTTCAAATAAAGCCTTACTTAAGGCACATCTGCTTCTGCCTTAAAATAGCCTTCAAACTCACACTAGTATTAATACCTGGGGTTTTGTCAGCTCAAAACATAATCCATTTGTATTCACATATCTCAGGCTTATTGTCCATATCACCACCATCGTGGATCATTATCAAAATTATGTTCATTACCAACTTCTATCAAATGTTTGCTAAAGCATTGATTTCAATCAATCTACACATCTCTGACTTGTGCACTATAATACAATCTTTGAACTTTCTTCGCAAATTGCCAACATAGAAGGCAACACACTTTTTGCACATCACAAGGTAAATAATATTACAAGTATTACATGTAGTGGAACACAAATATAAAATTTTGTTCAGTTGGAGGATGCTTAAAACTATTATCACTACAAATACAGTCACAACTACAGTTGTGACATGGGAATGTGCCACATTTATTAAAAGGTCTACGTATTTTCTCCTCAACATCATTACAGCACAGGCATGTTTTTAAATCTGAGCAGTTCTTATATGTAAAACTTGGGTCTATCGCCATTAAGTGGCCATAACACTGGTAAAGTCCTTAGTATGCCCCAATTATTTGATATAATACTTTTAACATCTTTCGTCCATGTGTTATAAGTTGTCGGGTGCCACACTTTATTCTGTTTATAATTTCTTATAACCTGATCAGTACTTTCACTCTCTCTCAAAAAATATGGTTTATTGATACCATTCCTTACTTCTAAAACTTCAACTTTGGTATTACTTTCTCAACACCACATCTATCAACAAATTCCTACATCATCTCATTCATTTGAATAGAACAGACCCTATTGTCCATATTTAACCTACTTGCACACTGAAATTGACCCTTAATGCCTTTAACAACATGCTGAGCATGCATACTCCATTATGTAAATAACGATTCACCTGCATCTCTTTTTTGCTCGTAAGAACTATACCCATATCAAACTTGATGAGAACATATAAAAAAGCAATTTGAGATAGAGAATACTGCATTTTAAAAAACAAATAAACCAGTAGATGCATTGATGTATTGAAGAAAGTTATTAAATTCAGAAACAGTCCCCCCAGAATAAAAACGTCATCCATGAACCTTTTAAAAAAACAAAACTGTTTTCAGCAAAACTGTTATAAATATGCTCTTCCTCCCACTTACTGAGCACCAAATTAGCATATGTGTTCGTGATGGGAGTACCCATCACAACTCCTACTACCTGATGGTATAATTGTTGATTAAAAACAAAAACATTATTTTCCAACACTAATTCTAATAATTCAGAAATAGTCACAACTTCCCTGTTATATTAAGGAAGCAGAGAGCCTTTTCTATCACAAATTGCTTCTATACCATACTGGTTAGGAATTACCGTAAACAGTGACGTTGTATATAGAGTAACGGAAGTTATATTTTCAAGGTTCTTGCCCATACATCACTCAATTTTAGAAAATGGCCTGTTTTCACATGTATTAGATACTTACCTCAAAGCATCCTGCAGATGTACAAAGACTGATTTTGCAACCCATCTCCTTCCTGAAATAACAGGTCTCATTGGAGGATGGGTTACGGATTTATTTACTTTTGGAAGACCATATAAAAAGGAGTAACAGAGCAAGAAACTGTAAAACAAACTGTAAAGAAACATCATTCATAATTTGAAGGTCATAAACAGACAATATTACTAATCATCCTTTTAACATCAGTCAAATTAATTATCTTAAAAGTAAATTCATCAGACAAGGAATCATTTATTTGTTGTATATAATCATCCTTATTCATTGTAACAGAACCTCCCTTATCTGCTTACTTTACAACTACAATTTCATCTCTTTGCAGTTTGACTAAAGCTTCATGTTCATTTTTAGTCAAGTTATAAAATCTAGCTTTAGTCTTATGCTCACACAGTTTATATAACTGCTGTTCACAAATTTCATAAAAAGCCGTCAGTACTGGATTGCCAATAGGGATGAATGTACTATTACTTTTTCATACTTGGTCATTTAAACAATTCATGTTTAAATTAAATTTGTGTGTTGCGTGGTCCATTGAAGGTGGATATCGATACCATTTGGATTGTTTAATAGAAGTGGTGCAGTGAGGGCGTGCCCATCTGTCTCAGTTTTTTTCTTGGTTTGTTTTACGTGTTTTGGATTTCTGCACAAGTTTAATTTCCTGACGAACAATTTCAGGTCAGCAAGAGCGTTCACAATACTATCAGATGTAGCCAGAATAAACGTAATACCTTTATTTAGAAGCGATACGTCATTAGCTGAGAGTTCATAGTTAGATAAATTTATCACTAAACCTAGGTTTCATTTTGTATCTGCCTCCATCGACTTTGCATCTGCAGACCACTGTATGTCTGTCTTCCTCTTCTTAGACTCTTCCTTCTCGAGACATCTCTCGCACAATTGGGCATCCTCTCCAGTAATTCCACTTGAATGGTTGAGGATGCTATCCGAAAAGCCTCTGACGTCAGCACATTTTCAGCTTCCACTGCAGCAGAGGTAGAAGCCACACCCATGGAAGACCTGGGTGAATGAGGATTTAACGAGGAAGCAGAATTTACACAAACAGTTATATTACTGGATTGAGCTTTAGAAGGTAGGAATGGTATCAATAAACCATATATTTTGAGAAAGAGTGAAAGTACTGATCAGGTTATAAGAAATTATAAACAGAATAAAGTTCCTGACAACTTAACACACGGACAAAAGATGTTAGAAGTATTGTATCAAAAAATTAAGGCATACTAAGGGCTTTACAAGAGTTACAGCCACTTATTAGTGATAGACTTTTACATACAAGAACTGTTCAAATTTAAATCTAGGCTATAAGGATGTTAAGCAGAAAACATGTAGACCTTTTAATAAATATGGCACATTTCCATGTCACAACTGTAGCTGTTGTAACTATATTTGTACTGATAATAGTTTTAAGCATCCTTCACCTGAACAAAATATTATATTTAAGTGTTCCACTACATGTAATACTTGTAATATTATTTATCTTGTGACGTGCAAAAAGTGTGCTGTCTCTTATGTGGGCAAGTCACGAAGAAAGTTAAAAAAAATTGTGTAACAGAGCACAAGTCAGAGATGCACAGAGTGACTGAAACCAATGCTTTAGCTAAACCTTTTAATGAACATAATTTTGTTTTTAGAGTTATACAAACTCATGACAATGATCCACGATGGGGGTGATATGGACAACAAACATGAGAGATGTGAATACAAATGGATTATTATGTTTCCAGCTGACAGATCTCCCGTGTATTAATACTAGTGTGAGTTTGAAGGCTATTTTAAGGCACAAGCAGATGTGCCTTAAATAAGGCTTTACTTTAAGAACTAATTAAATTTTTATCTGTTCTCTGATATGTGGGCTATTTAATTACATGACTGTATGATGACTATTTAATGATGAATGATGTAACTATGCCATTTTAGCACAGAGGAAGGATCTATTGATCTAAAGCTTTGCGTTGTGTTTTACTCTTTGTTATTAAGTTTTAAATATACCATGTTTGCAGTTTGTTTTTTGCTTGAAACCAAGCTATACTACCGCTCTGCTTTACCATAGAGCGGTTCCTTTGCTGTGTTGCAGTTTTATTCCCACACCAGGTAGAAAGACTGCTAACACTGCAGTGCAGCATTGGCAGAAATGCTGCACTCCTGTGTGGTTGTCTTTCAGATGAGATGTTAATCCAAGGTCCCATCTGCTTGATCTGGGGATAGCTCAAGTGGATGTAGAAGATCCCATAACATTTATCGAAAAGATTACGGGTCCTTTAACACAACATGAAAAATATTATTCACATATTTACATGCACATACATACACACTTTTTTGTTGTTACTATCTTTCATTTTTCTTACATTTTCATCAATATTCAACCACAATTGACACTTACTCCTTCTTCCACAACCATAATCTGATTTTTCACACTATACATGCCAAATCCATTTCCCATTAAAAATAATTTAATTCATTCTCTTTATGAATAATCCATATTGCATAAAATAAGTTCTTGCCTACCCTTCTCACACACTTTTTGTTATATGTATATATATTGAAATTCATATCTATATTGTTTTATGTCATTAAAATTCTCAAATTTTCTTCACACAACTCTCAGACTCCCCACAAAATAAACCTTCAGCTTTTTTAATAAGGCATACTCCCCATTACTGCTAACTTATTACCATTCCCACAAGAAATCCTGATACACTACCTTGGAACACCACCTTTTCCTTACTTTAGTGGCTTTAATCACTTCTTACGGTAAAATTTCTCATGAATTTACATAATATTGTTTCGTCACATTATTAGACCACATCCTTCTACCCTTCTCGACATCAATTTTATTTTCCAGGTTAGCATTTTTTGATCATTTTTAAATTTCTTCCTTTATATATATTCTTTTTCATATTCTCATGATCTCAATTTTTTTTGTACCTGTAACATTATCACTATTAAATTCTCATGCTCTTCTTTTACCTACTTTAATACTCTATACAAATTTAATGAAGCAGAAGAATAAACAACTGGATTTAGTAACCTAAATCTCCCTTCATCTTCACTCGCATCCAACATACCCATCTTTTCACTGGGTTTAAATCCTGAATCATGTATGAAATTAAACACCAACTGCACAATTTCCTTTTCTTGTATTTTCTGGATTCATACAAACATTTGACACAGATGCTATTCTTTCCATTAATACCAAATTCACCAAATAACCATTTTTCCTGAATTCTAACCTAGACATCCGTATTCAGTGGGTCTGCTGAAGTCTTGCTTAACTAGCCCAAAATGGAGTTGTCCCCTGATGCTATGGAGGTAGCTATCAGCAGAAGCTCACATTTTAGACACAGCTCCCACTGCCTGCACTGCCAGACAACTGCTCCGAAGAAAACTCTTGCTGATAAACTGCCAGACAAAGGTGTTGTCCATATCCATTAAGGTTTAGGTCTCAAAAACTCTTCTGAGTGGCTGAAGCCATGCTGAACTGCAAGCACTTTCAACTTTATGTGCAGTTTGCATTCCTCTGCCTTCCAGGTACCATGTACTCACAGCCTAAAAGTGTGTGCCCCCCCAAGGCCTAATGTGAGGCATCTGTGATGAGGGTTTGGGTGGGCCCGTCTCCCTGAATGGCACAGCTTAGTTTTTACTCACCAGGTGAATCCACCATAAAGAAGAGTTGTGTAAAATCTTACCACAACCATAGATGTCCCCTCTCTTCCATGTTGCAGTATTCTTAAGCTTTGGGTTAGCCTCCGTCTAGCAACCCAAACGTCCAGCCAGTATACAAAAGCATTAGTTACTGCAAGGTGTGTGGGATGTCTGGCATTGGGAACATTGACCATAAAAGTGAAGTCTGCACGTACCTTCCCCAGAACTGAGTGCTCCAGTCAGACCCCAGTCCCAGGATAGCTGCACAAGTCCCTAATCATCCAGTAAAGCCAAAATGTATTTTGAATAGGGGGTAGGAGGGTGGGATAGAATACTGTAACATAGAAGAGGAGGACATATATGGTTATGGTAAGATTTTACACAACTATTCTATGTCCCTCTGTTTTCATGTTGCAGTATTCTTAACCCTTGGGTGAGTACAATAGCACAAAGGGAGGAAGAAGAAAGTACAGTTTTGTACCTACCATAAATGTAGATGTTGAGTGTTCACCCTGCTGCAGTCATCACACTTGGGTTATCCTGCCGTCAGGCGGTCCCACAGTCGGCCTGAATTCCAAAGTCTTGGTCCGGCATCGGTTGCTGTCGCTTCTTCCCTGATGTCAGAGCGCCAGGGCTATATAAGAGGCATCTGACGCCATTTTCTCCAGTCTTTCTTGCCGCGCGGTGCCCGAAGCAGAAGCAGTTCGCAAGTGCCGGTCAGCCGACACCTGAGATTTTCGATTCGAATTTCAGTCCGAAGTCTTCAATAAAGCTAAGTACCCGTTGGGGAACATTTTCTTGCCTCAGTCCGATGTCAGAAAAAGTTAACAATTGCATTTCTTGTGGGAAGCAAATACCTCATAAGGACTTCCATTCCTATTGTATTCCTTGCCTAGGCCCAGACCACGACATCACAGGTTGTTGGGTTTTGTGCTAGGTTTAACAAACGAACTATCAAATGCCGTTTTGGAACTATTTTCCAAAAATCTATGCAGGATTTCCCTTGCAAACCCTGCTATGGAGATGTGATCCAGTCTGTAATGTTTTGCGAAGGTATGGACAGATGTCCAGGTAGCTGCTTCTAGACTAGTGCAATCCCTTGAAAAAGGCTCCAGAGGAAGCCATGGCCTTAGCAGAATGGGCTTTAATATTGAAGTATGTGTACTTTCCATGGTAGATACAGCAAAAGGAGATGGCTTTGGAAATCCATGTAGAAACAGTCTGTTTACTAACAGCTTTTCCCCAATGACCAGGGGTGAAAGGAGACAAATAGTTGCGCTGATCTCCTAATATATTTAGTCTTGCCAATGTTGAATCTAGAGTTGTCTGCAATCATCAAGGGAATGCAGAACTCTCTCCCTGTCATTCTGGGACTGTAGCAAGAAAGTGGGAAAGTGGATACACTGGTTCAGGGATAACTCATTGACCACCTTAGACAAAGGACAGGTTAGACCACAAGGAAACTCTATCCTTGTGGAAGATCAAAAAAGGTGGGGTGACAGAGTCTGGAGCTCTGAGACTCTCCTGGATGAAGTTAAGGCCACCAAAAGCACAGTTTTCCAAATGCAATAATTTAGAGAGGCTGTAGCTGCTGGCTCAAATGGAGCAACAGTGAGCTTTTCCAACACACAGTTCAGGTCCCAGGGCAGTGGAAAGTACAGTTGTGTACACTTACCATAAATGTAGATGTTACTGTTGCAGTCCTAACTAATGGGTTATCTGGCTCCCGGTAGCCCTCAGTCGGCCAGAATACCAAGGTAAATAAAAATGCATTGGTTGCCGGTTATAAAGGATGTTAGGGCATCCGATACAAAAAGAGGCAGCCAACGTCACTTCCTCAGTCTTTCTTGCCATAACAGTCAGGAGCTGCCAGGAAATAAGGCTTAAACCAAAAACAAATCTGGCAAATAACAAATTCAGCCTGTACCTCAGGAAAAGAGAATAGGAGAGGACCAAAAAAGGGGGAAGGAGGGAGGGAAATCAGAACTTCAACAGTGAATACACTCGAACATCTACATTTATGGTAAGTGTAGACAACTGTACTATGTTCATCGTGTTTCACTGTTGCAGTCCTAACTAATGGGTTGATTACCAAAACCCAGAGAAAAAGGGGGGAGGAACCAACAGCATCAACGGTTGGAGATAATGCCCTGCAACACAGCAGTGGCAAACCCTGCCCTGGCTCTGGAAAACAAAGGCAAATTATAATGTTTTGTGAAAGTGTGAACAGAAGACCATGTGGCAGCCTCCAAAATGTCTTTAGTAGGGACACCCCTTAGAAAGGCTGCAGAAGTGGAAGCCGCTCTAGTTGAATGGGTCCTAACTCCTCGAGGAGTAGCTTTGCCATGAAAGGAATAACAAAAAGTAATGCAATGTACAATCCATTTAAAAATGTTTTGCTTAGAAATAGCCCTGCCCTGGGCTCCAGGGGCAAAACTGACCAACTGTGCTGTTTTCCAAAGGTCTTTAGTCGTGTCCAGGTAAAACCGGAGCTGTCTGCGCACATCAAGAGAATGTAGGATCCTTTCACCTTTATTTCGAGGATTAGGAAAAAAGGTAGGAAGGTGTATGGACCGATTAAGAGTCAGGCTAGAAACCACCTTAGGCATAAAGGAGGGATATCTGCATGGAAAATAAGAAAAGTCTCCACGGCCATCAAAGCTTGCAGCTCCGAAATCCTCCTTGCTGAAGTTATAGCCAAGAGGAAGGCGGTCTTCCAAGAAAGAAACTTGGAATCTGCAGAGGCAGCTGGCCCAAAAGGAGGAAGAGTGAGTTTCTCTAGAACAAAATTAATATCCTAGGCTAGAGGAGGTGCTCTTCTAGGAGGTTTTAAGTTGCAAACACCTCTGAGAAACATTTTCATCAGGGCATGAGAGAAAATGGGTTATTCAAGAATGAGCAGAAATGGCTGAAGCATGGATCTTGATAGAGGAAAAAGAAAGACCACCCTGAAGCAAATCAGCCAGGTATTTTAGGATCAGAGGAAGGGTAGGCTGGGAAGCAGATTCCCCTCTAGCCTGCATCCATTGAGAGAACCTTTCCCATTTGCCAGCGTAGGACATCCTAGTGCTAGGCCTTCTGGCCTCCCTCAGCACATCAACCACCTGCTGGGAAAGGGAAGAAAAAAAGGATGGAGTCATACAATGAGCCATGCTGCCAAATGGAGAGACTGAAGATGAGGATGTAAAATGGTTCCCCCTTCCTGAACCAAAAGATCTGGCTTCAGAGAAAGATGCCAAGGAGGAAATTGGGAGAGACTGCAAAGCAGTGGATACCAATGCTGTCTGGGCCAGTCCGGAGCTATGAGAATAGTCCTTGGTTGCTCGTCCCTGATCTTCAAAAATACTCTGGGAAGGAGAGGAAGAGAAGGGAAAGTGTACACTGACAGCAACGTCCAAGGAAAGGACAGAGCATTCACTTGCCAGGCTCTGCTGTGATGCTGTCTGGTGCAAAAGAGGTAGAAGATGGTTGTCTGTAGAGGAGAAAAGATCCACCTGAAGCGTGCCCCAGCGTTGAATGATGCAGCAAAAGACTGCTCTGTTCAGCTGCCACTCATGAGGATCCAGGATTTGCCTGCTCAACTGGTCCGCCAAAACATTGAGCCTTCCTGGAAGAAACTGAGCTAGGAGATGCAGGTCCAGGGATGCTGCCATGGACCAAAGATGCATGCTTTGTCTGCAAAGGGGGTAAGAATGAGCCCCTCCCTGTTTGTTGATGTACCACATGACTGTGGTGTTGTCTGTTCTGACAAGTGGGGTCCCTTGAGAAAGAAGATGCTTGAAAGCTAGTAAGGCTTGCTGAACTGCAATCAACTCTCAGATTTATGTGCAGGTGCATCTGCTGGATGTTCCAACGTCCCTGTGTGCATCTGCCATCCAGGTGTGCTCCCCAGGGGTAGTCCGATGCGTCTGTAGTCAGAACTTGTGTGGCAGGAGGTGTTCGAAAAGGCATGCCTTTGTTTTGTAGACAGGCTGTTGCCCACCACAAAAACTCTGTCTGCAGAGATGGAGGCAGAGAAATCATCATATCCAGGTCCTCTATGTGCTGACACCAAATGTTCTTGAGGTACCATAGCAATTTCCTCATATGCAGTCTTGCATACGGAATCGTGAGAATACAAGATGCCATGAATCCCAGAGCTTGCAGGTATTTTCTTGCAGGGAGCTGGGACAGGCTTGTCAAGTCCTTGAAGTAAACTGAAAGAGTTGTCCTCTTCTCCTGGATGAGATATATCATCTGGGCGGCTGTGTTCAGACTCGCTCCCAGGAATGTTATCTCCTTGGATGGTACCATTTTTGATCTTTCCTCGTTGAGAGTGTAACCCACGGAAGAGAGAAGAATCTTTACGAATTCCAGATCCTTTAATAGCTGTTCCTGAGAACTTGCTTGAATTAGACAGTCGTCAGAGTATGGGTAAATCTGAATTTTCTTCTGCCTGCAAAAAGCAATGACTGGGGCCAAGCACTTTGTGAAGACGGAGAGCACTACATAAGCCAAAGGGCAGCGCAGGGAATTGATAATGTTGCTTGCCCACTCTGAAACTAAGATACTGCCTGCAACTTTACCTGATAGGGATGTGCAGATAAGCCTCTTTGAGATCCAAGGTTACCAGCCAGGAATCCTTTTCTAGCAGTGGTAGCAACTGATGCAGAGTGAGCATTTTGAACTTTGGAATTACTAGAAAAGAGTTCAGAATGGCAAGATCTAGGATAGGACGCCAGGTTCCTTCTTTTTTTGAAACTAGGAAAAGCCTGGAATAAAAGCCCTGGCCTACCTGCTGAGCAGGAACTGATTCTCTTGCTCCCAGATGAAACAAAGACAAAATTTGTTTTACTACTTCTGTCCTTTGGTTTGGAGAAACATCTGGGAATTCCTTGGGAGCCAGAAAGGTGCAGAAAGAAAACTTGTGCCCTTAGGACACCATTCTGAGCACCAATCTGTCGTCTCGGACAGTGGCCCAGACATCTGCAAAAAGGGTCAACCTTCTCCCTAAAGGACTCTCCAGGCAAGCAAGAACAGGCAGAAGTTGCAAAAAGTCATTGAGAGTGTTTTTATTGAGATGCAGGCTTGGAGCTTCTCCCCTTACAAGTGGAAGCTTGCCAACGCCTACACCTTTGAGGGGTAGCCGCCTACCCCCTAGAAGATTTGTAACCTCTAGTCCTGGAACGGTTCTGTCTGCTGGTATCAGGAAAGGTCCAACTCTTGGAAGGGTAATTCCTGCTAAAGTGAGGGGGTTGCACTTGTAGAAAATCCTTAACAGTTTGCATGGACTTGGCCTTATCCTCCATCTTCTTAAGTACCTCCTCTGCTTTGCTACCAAACAGACTTGTCTTTAAGCAAAGGTACATCCAAAAGCTTAGCCTTGACAGGTTCTGGAAGAGGCTGTTCTCTGAGCCAAGCGTGCCTTCCAATAACAGATCCAGTAGCCGTAGCCCTGCTGGAGGCTTCAAGGATGTCAAAACCACAATGCAAAGAATGCTTATTGACCAGACTGGTGGAATTCAGTAAATCCTGCATGTCTTTGCTCTCTGCCAAAAGAGGTACACTTGCTATCTTAGACTTAATAGCCTCCAAGGTGTGCTGCTGGTACTTCAGCATATGCAAAAGACAATTGGTAGCACTAATAGCTAGGGTGGCAAGAGGTACAGACTTTCCTGGCCGACCTATCTAGGTTCCTAGATTCCCTGTCAGAGGGAACAGGATTCCTGGTAACAGTGGCCTTAACTCCTTTAGGGCCCTGAGAAATAACCTCTGGATCCGCCAACGGGTTCCTGAAAAGAAACAGATGAGAATCAGGGACTCTGTATTACCGGTCAGGTTTCATGGGAGTAGGAGGAACCGAATTTGGAGTCGAGGAATTTTCCAGAAAAACATCAACTTCCTACAAAGGGGGAAAAGCAAGAGGCTTATGCTAAGGTAAATCCATAAACTCCCTAATCCGTTTCTTAGATTAGGGATAATCTGACTTTCCAATTTAATATGTTCCCCGAGGGTATTTAAAGTATCACCAAAAGCGAAATCTTCTGGAGGAGAGCCCGAAGGAATAGACTCCTCTGCATCTGAATCCTCAAAAGGAGAAAAAGCCTGAGAAAATTCCTCTTAATCAACAGAAATGCTGGAAGAATCTGAACCTGAACAGGACAAAACCTCAGGAGAAAACATCTCTAACTCCTTTTAGGAGGAGGAGGCTGAGAACCCCTAATAAGAGTCAACAAATCATTAGCCATTTTAACCATTTGGGATTGAGGGGAACGAGAAGAAAAATGAGCCTGCCTTTTCACAGGCTTACGAATGGAAGACTTACCTGCAAGCCCGAAGGACTCGGGAGGCCTGGCAACTGCTGAAGTTGCAGCAGAAGTCGAAGGAAGAAGTTTGCTATCAGAACGCAAAATGGAGGTCTCGAACACCGGAGTCATCTTAGTGTTTCCGGCTCCAGCAGAAGAGGCAGCCAGCAACAGGTTGGAAGGCAAAATGGAAACTGAAGGTCTAAGGGACTCTGACTCAATCAAGGCCTACAGTTGTACATCTGCGGACTGCAAAAGAGTCTCATTGGCTACTGCCTGACTGACGACCAACTTAACATTATCCGAGGACTTGGCTTTCTGAGACCTGTCGTGGTCCTTATCCTTATGTTTCTTAGGAAAATCCGAAGCCTACAGACCAGCGGACACCATACCAACGAATTTAGGGCAAACTAAAAAATTCCTAGTCAAAAAAATAGCCCGACAACGGAAAGTACATGGATTAAAGGAGGCACAGAGATCACAATTGGGAATGTCGTGGTCAAGGCCTAAATAAATAATGCAATAGGAATGAAAATCTCAATGGGGAATCTGCTTTCCACAGGCAAGGCAATTATTAACTTTTCCTGACATTCATTAAGGCAAGAAAAGAGGATCCCCAACGGGGTTACTTAGCTGTAGTAGACCAACTCTTGTAGTCAGAAACCAACAAAGGTAAACTGCCGACCGGCACTCGTGTATGAAAAGCTTATGCTTCGGGCTCCGCAGCAAAGACTGAGGAAGTGACATCGGCTGCCTCCTTTTGTATCAGGCGCCCTGACATCCTTTACAACCAACGGCAACCAATGTCATTTTTACTTACTTTTGGTATTCTGACTGACCGAGGGCTACCGGGACCCGGACAGCCCATTAGTTAGGACTGCAACAGTGAAACACGATGAACATCTGGTCTCCTGGGTGGACTGAGGTGTAGAACTCCTTTTAGGAATAACTTCACTTTAAGTCTAGAAGCAAGTGGTAGTTCTAAATGCAGAAATGCAGGGACAGCAGCAAGGTGGGCCTTTAGAGAGGAATACGACAACCCTGCCTGCAACAATTCACACAGATAAGACAGTATCAGGGGGTCCCCTAACTGAAATGGGTCTAGCTGTCTTTTTAGACACCAAGTGGACAAAAGTTTCCACTTGGACAGATAGGAAATCCTAGTATTGCGTTTCCTGGCATCCTGCAGGACATTCAGCATGTCCTCAGAATAAAGGTGTCTGAAACCGATCAAAACTATCACCTACAGGGTTAGGTTCACAGATTCCAGGTGGGAATGGATCAAAGATCCCTTGTCCTGTGTGACTGAGTCCACTCTGCGAGGTAACTTGTGATGATTGCCCAAGGCTAAACACAAGAGGAGGGGGAAAGTACAGTTGTGTACACTTACCATAAATGTAGATGTTCGAGTGTATTCACTGTTGCAGTCATCACATTTGGGTTAACTGCTTGCAGTAGCCCTCACTCAGCCTGATTATAAAAGTCTTGGGTACTGCGTCCGGTTGCAGTCTCATCTTCCATGACTTCAGGTAGTCAGGGGTATAAAGCATGCAGCCGACGCCATTACATCAGATTTTCTTGCCCCAGATAGTACAGTTGTGTACCTACCATAAATGTAGATGTTAGTGTGTATTCACTGTTGCAGTCATTACAATTGGGTTATCCTGCTGGCAGGCTACCCGCAGTCTGCTTGAATTCCAAAGTCTTGGTCCGGCATCGGCTGCTGTCACCTCTTCCCTGATGTCAGTGCATCAGGGGTATAAAACATGCAGCAGACACCATTTTCTTCAGTTTTTCTTGCCCCAGATGTCAGGTGCCCCAAAAAGGGTAGGCTAAAAATATATCAATAAGCATGCATGCAAAGTAAATTTTTTCCTTCATCTACAAGCAAATACACCACATATGTTGTACAGAACAGAGAAGTACAGATAAGTCCCAGCAAAGGAAAGGGGGGTGGTGGGTAACCTGGACTGCAACAGTGAATACATTCGAACATCTACATTTATGGTAGGTACACAACTGTACTATGTTCATCGTGTTTCACTGTTGCAGTCATTACAACTGGGTTGAATCCCAAAGTTAAGGTTGGGAGGCTGGAGCTAAATAGAATTAGGAGAGGCTAGGAGGCCCTGCAGAACTGCAGTGGCAAAGCCTGCCCTGGATTTAGAGTAGAGAGGTAAGTGATACTGCTTTGTAAAAGTGTGCACTGAACTCCAAGTTGCAGCCTCTAAAATGTCTTTGGTTGGTACTCCTCTGAGGAAGGCTGCTGAAGTGGCTGCTGCTCTGGTTGAATGTGGCCTAATGCCTTTAGGCACTGATTTGCCATGTTGTGAATAGCAGAAACGAATGCAGTGGCCTATCCACTTTGATATAGTGTGCTTTGAGATAGCCTTTCCTTGTGATCCTACACCATATGCCACTAGTAGTTGCTCAGTCTTTCTGAAAGCTTTGGTTCTGTCCAAGTAGAAGCGTAGCTGTCTGTGCATGTCCAAAGAATGCAGAAGTCTCTCACCCTTGTTCTGTGGGTTTGGATAAAAGGTAGGCAAATGAATAGTTTGGTTAAGGGCCACACTGGAGACTACCTTAGGCATAAATGTTGGGTTTGTCTTCAGAGAAACCCTGTCTGGATGGAAAATAATAAAAGGTTCCACAGCCATGAGTGCCTGTAACTCTTGAGACTCGCCTTGCAGAAGTTATTGTTAGGAGCAGAGCTGTTTTCCAAGATAAGAATGTTATATCAGCTGTAGCGGCGGGCTCAAAAGGAGGTGGGGTGAGTTTTTCCAAGACATAATTGAGGTCCCATGCAGGTATTGGTGATCTCCTTGGAGGTCTTAAGTTTTTGGCTCCTCTGAGGTACTGCCTTAGTAATGGATGAGAAAAAAATAGGTGGCTCTGTATTGTAATGAGCTGAAATGGCAGAGGCATGAATCTTAATTGATGAAAAGGATAGGCCTTTGTCCAGCATCTCAGTTAAGTATTGCAAAATCTGAGGAATATTTGGTACAATCGTGTCAATTTCTTGTGCCTGATTCCAAGCACAGAATCTCTTCCATTTTTCTGCATAAGATTTTCTGGTACTAGGCCTCCTGGTCTCCAAAATAACATCCATCACCGCTTTAGAGAGAGATGTGTTTGGAGTGGCTACATTATCCGCCATGCTGCCAGATTTAAGGTCCTGAGCTGGCTGTGCAGGATCTGATTGTTTTGCTGGGTCAGTAAGTGAGGAATTTGAGGTAATGTCCAGGCTGGGCATTGAGACAAGTTCCCTAGGATTGGGTACCAGTGCTGGCAGGGCCAGTCTGGGGCAATCAGTATCATTTTTGGCTTCTCTTGTCTGACCTTCAGGACTACCTTGGGGAGGACAGGCAGTGGAAGAAAGGCATATACTGTTAAGTTTTTCCAGCTGAAAGACAGAGCATCCACTTTCCATGCTTGCTTGTGATAAGTCCTTGTGCAGAATCTCTGTAGTTGGCAGTTGTGATGGGAGGCAAATAAATCTATGTCCGGGCATCCCCAGTTCCTTGTTATCATGCTGAAGACTTGTGGATCCAATTTCCACTCATGGGGATCCATGTGGTTTCTGCTTAGTTCGTCTGCCAGAGTATTTATCTTTCCTGGCAGGAATTGTGCTTGCAGATGTACTTGGTAAGTCAATGCTGTGTCCCACAAAGTCATGGCCAGTCTGCAAAGGGGGTAGGAATGTGTGCCTCCCTGCTTGTTTATGTACCACATGAATGTAGTATTGTCCGTCTTTATCAGTAGTTGTCCTGGATGAAGTAGATCATTGAAGGCTGTCAGGACATTCTGAACAGCTAGCATCTCTTTCTGATCGACACGTAGATGCATTTGGCTTACGGACCATGTGCCCTGAATACATCTTCCTGCCATGTGGGCCCCCCAGGCATAATCTGATGCATCTGTTGTTAATGTCTGCCTGGCTGTGGGTAAAGTGAATGGCTGTCTCTTGTTGTGGTGACAGGCCTTTGCCCACCATCGAAACTCCTGTTGCAGGCAGGGAATGAGGGTAATTATTGTTTCCAGGCTGTGGCAATGTTCAGTTCAAACACTTTTTAGATACCATTGTAGTTTCCTCATATGCGGTCTTGCATATGGAATTGGCAGAATGCAGGATGCCATGAAGCCCAAAGCCTGCAGAATTTTTCTTGCAGATAACTGGGTCTTTGTTTTTTGCCAACATTTTGAAATGAGTAGTCAGTTGCCTTTGTTTGTCTGGCGTGAGATAAGCCATCTGGGCAGTTTTATTTAAGCTTGCACCCAGGAATATTATCTCTTGTGAGGTTACGAGTTTTGATTTCTTTTCGTTTACTGTGTACCCTAGGCATGTTAGTAATCTTTTTACAAACGCCAGATGCTGTAGTAGAATGTCCTTGTTCTCTGCTTGAATGAGGCAGTCGTCCAAGTAAGGATATATTTGCATTCCTCTTTGCAAAATGCAATTACTGGAGCCAGGCATTTTGTGAAGACCCTGGGCGCAGTAGATAAGCCAAAGGGCAGTGTAGAGAATTGGTAGTGCATTGAGCCAGCTATGAATCCGCGGTATCTTCTGCATGACTGTCTGATTGGGACATGCAGGTATGCCTCTTTTAGGTCTAAAGTCACATGCCAAGCCTTCTTGCCCAGCATGGGGAGAAACTGCTGCAGTCTCAACATTTTGAATTTTGGAATATCCAGATATGTGTTTAGAATAGATAGGTCCAGAATTGGTCTCCAGACTTTGTCCTTTCTGGGCACCAAGAAAAGTCTTGAGTAAAATCCTTGTCCCTGCTCTTGCTGTGGTACTTGCTGAATGGCCCTCATGCCCATGAGGGATGAAACTTGCTTTTGTGCCTCTGACCACTGATTTTTTGGCAGGTCTGGCATACCGTTTGCCCATGGCAGGGTGCGAAAGTGGAACCTGTAGCCTTGTGACACTATATCCAAGACCCATTTGTCCTGGGTGATTATGTGCCAATTTTGTGAAAAAGGTGTTAGTTTTCCCCCTAAAGGAGCTGCCAGAAGATAAGTGCTTGGCGCTGGCAGGGGGAAGTCATTGGGACTGTTTCCTGTATGGCTGTGATGCATCTTCTCCGCTTTTGGAGGTAGAAGCACCCCATTGTTTAGACCTGTATGAGCCTTGGGGCTGGGATCTGCCTCTAGGGCGTCTGTATCTGCCTCTTTGTAGTCTGTCTGACACTGGAAAGGACCAATTCTTTGTAGGTCAGTGCCTGCTAAATCTGGGAGGCTGTACCTGCAAGAAATCCTTGACTGTTTGCATAGGTTTAGCTTTGTCCTCCATTTTCTTCAACACCTCCTCTGCTTTAACACCAAACAAGGTATCTTGTTGTAATGGAGCATCTAATAATTTAGCTTTAACATGATCAGGCAGATTCTGTTCCTTTAACCAAGCATGCCTCCGAATGACAGAACCCATAACAGCGGCCCTGCAGGAGACCTCCAGAGAATCAAAACCACATTGCAAAGTATGCTTTCCCACTTGTTCAGCTGCATGCAATAAATCCTGCATTTCTTTGTTTTCTGCACATTCAGAATTTGTCAACATTTTCTGTTTAAGCAGTGACATAACATATTGCTGATATTTAAGCATATAAAACTGACAATTTAAAGCCCTTATAGCCAAGGTAGCAGAAGTGTAAATCTTTTTCCCCCATCTGTCCAGTGCCCTAGAATCCCTGTCAGAGGTGGTAGGGTTTTTTGCAGTGGAAGCCTTGACCCCTTTGGGACCCTGAGAGAGAGTTTTTGGGTCAGCAGCAGGGTTTTGCAGCAGGGTTTTTAAAAATAAATTTATGTGAATCAGGAACCCTGTAGCATCTGTCTGGCTTAACAGGAGCTGGAGGTAGAGAGTCAGACTGGACTCTGAAAATACATAATCTACAATGTCTAACACAGGTGGAATAGCAAGGGGCCTGTGCTGAGGTAGAAAAAGGAAGTCTCGGAGTCTTTTCTTTGATTCTGAATGATCTTGGCTCTCCCAGTGGAAGTGCTCCCTCATGGTATGCAGGGTTTACCCAAAAGAATAATCCTCAGGAGGAGAGGCTGAAGGGATAGATTCTTCAGCATCAGTCTCCACATAGGGAGGAAGAGAGTATTCCTGTTCAGAAGAGGAATCAGAAGAAATGGAAACCTGATCTGAAGATTCATATTCTGTCTCTTGCCTAGGCCTCTTATCAGGCGGGGGATGGAAACCCCTGATCAAAGTAATTAGGTCTTCGGCCATTTTGAGCATCTGTTTTTTAAAGCATGGAGGCCTGTCCATGGGCCTGCTATACTTGTTTCTTTGTCTTTTAGAGGTGCTTTAGTCTTTGCCTTTGAAGATGAAGTCGTTTTAACATATAACTGTGGAGGCCTGAAAACACCCTCAGAAGCCGATGCCTGCTCAGCGGCTTCGGACCCATCTGAGGGAATAGTTTCCGAGGTTCCAATACCTTGAGTTTCCTGTGGCCTAGTCGGCTCCACGTGGGAGACGGTAGCGGCCTGCGGCTCTGAAGTAGTGGGCGTCAGGGGCTGCGAAAGCACCTCGCTGAGAACCGGCAACTGACTTAGAAGAAGCCTCGTCTTCAGTTTTGGACCTCGGATACCTGCCCTTTTCTTTGCGTTTCTTATGAATTGCGGTAGTCGGATGGCTATCCGACGACATCGTGTATTTAAATCTTCTGCCAAAGTAGTGAAATGCAAAATCGTACAGACGCTTAATAGTGCGTTGGTTAACTCTAGCACAAAACCGACAATTAGCAACGTCGTGATCAGGGCCTAGGCAAGGAATGCAATAAGAATGGAAGTCCTTATGAGGTATTTGCTTCCCACAAGAAATACAATTATTAACTTTTTCTGACATTGGTCTGGAGCAAGAAAAAAGTTCTCCCAACGGGGTACTTAGCTTTAAATGAAGACTTTGGATCTGAAAATCGAACATGAAAGTTTCAGGAGTCGGCTGACCGGCACTTGCAAACTGCTTTTGCTTCGGGCACCGCAAAGCAAGAAAGACTGAAGAAAATGTCGTTGGCTGCATCTTTTATACCCCTGGTACACTGACGTCAGGGAAGAGGCGACAGCAACCGACGCCGGACCACGACTTTGGAATTCAGGCCGACTGCGGGTAGCCTGCCAGCAGGATAACCCAATTGTAATGACTGCAACAGTGAAACACGATGAACATGTCAGGTGCCCCTATAATTGGAAGCAATTATATATACAAGGTTACACCTCCAACAAAAAAGCAAATACAAAAAGGTTTAAGCATAGTAAACAAGAATAGCGGTATAGTCCATAGAAGTCAGGGGGGCTGAAGGGAGGGTAACCAGGACTGCAAACGTGAATACACTCTAACATCTACATTTATGGTAAGTGTACACAACTGTATTATGTTCTTCATGTTTTATTGTTGCAGTCATCACATTTGGGTAGATTCCCAAAGTTAAGGATGGGAGGAGGTAATTAGGTACCATTAGGACCAGCTATAAGGTCCTACAAGACTGTAGTGGCAAAGCCAGCTCTGGATTTAGAAAAAAATGACAAGTGGCAATGCTTGGTGAAGGTATGTACAGAACTCCAAGTAGCAGCTTCTAGGATGTCCCTGGTAGGGACACCTCTGAGAAAGGTTGTAGAGGTAGATGCAGCCCTGGTTGAATGTGGTCTTATCCCCTGTGGGGTAGGTTTTCCATGATGTTTATAGCAGAAATGAATGCAATGGCCTATCCACTGAGAAATGGTTTGCTTTGAAATGGACTTCCCCTCTGCCTCTGCATCAAAAGCAACCTGCAGTTGTTCAGATTTCCTGAGAGGCTTAGTCCTGTCCAAGTAAAATCTAAGTTGTCTGTGCACGTCCAATGAGTGCAGTATTCTTTCCCCTTTGTTCTGTGGATTAGAAAAGAAGGTTGGCAAATGAATGGACTGATTAAGGGCCACACTGGAAACCACCTTGGGCATGAAGGAGGGATTGGTCCTGAGAGACACCCTGTCAGCATGAAAGATGATGAAAGGCTCCACTGCCATGAGGGCCTGTAATTCAGACACCCTTCTTGCAGAAGTGATGGCTAGAAGGAAGGCTGTTTTCCAAGAAAGAATTTTCAACTCTGCATTTGCAGCTGGCTCAAAGGGAGGTAGAGTGAGCTTTTCCAATACAAAGTTAAGGTCCCAGGCTGGAGTAGGGGCTCTCTCCTGGGTGGTCTTAAGTTTTTGGCCCCTCTGAGGAATTGCTTCAGCAGTGGATAAGAGAAGAGGGGTGGTTCTGTACTGTAATGAGCTGAAACGGCTGAGGCAAGAATTTTTATGGAGGAAAAGGAAAGGCCCTTGTGAAGCATCTCAAGTATTTAAGAATATGGGATAAACAGGGCGCTGCTGTGGCCATCCCTGGGTTCGGCACCAGGAGCAGAATCTTTTCCATTTTTCAGCATAGGATTTTCTAGTACTAGGGACTCCTTGCCTCCAGAATGACATCACTTGCTAACTGAGGGACAGTAACGAGAGATTAGGTATTAGCCAGGCTGCCAGGTTCAGGGTTTGAAGCTGAGGGTGCAAAATCTGGCCCTCCTGTTGGGACAGCAGGGCAGGGGTCTGAGGCAGGTGCCAGCAGTGACACACTGCGCAAGAGGGGGTACCAGTGCTGGAGTGGCCAGTCTGGTGCAATCAGTATTGTCCTTGGTTTGTCCTGTTTAATCTTTAGTAGCACCTTGGAGAGGAGAGGCAGCGTGGGAAAGGCATAAACTGATAGGTTTTTCCAGGTTTCCAGGATTTTTCTAGGGCATCCACTTTCCAAGCTTGTCTGTGGGGAGTCCTTCTGCAGAGTTTGTCCAATTGGTAGTTCTGGGGGGGAGGCAAATAGGTCTATCTCTGGGCTCCCCCATTTGTTTCTCAACATGTTGAATATCTTTGGTTCCAGTTTCCACTCGTGTGGGTCCATGAGATTTCTGCTTAGGTCATCTGCCAGTGTATTTAGCTTTCCTGGCAGGAATTGAGCCTGTAGGTGCACTTGGTAGCGCATGGCTGTGTTCCACAGAGCCATGGCTAGTCTAGAGAGAGATTATGAGTGGGTTCCCCCCTGCTTGCTTATGTACCACATAACAGTGGTGTTGTCCGTCTTTACCAATAATTGTCCTGGAAGAATGTGGTCCTTGAAGGCTGTCAGAGCATTCTGTACAGCTAACATTTCTTTTTGATTGATATGCAGGTGCATTTCATTTGGGTTCTATTTGCCCTTAATGCAATGCCCTGCCAAGTGAGCCCCCCATGCATAGTCTGATGCGTCTGTTAGGGTTTGAATGGCAGAAGGTAGAGTGAATGGGAGTCCCTTGTTTTGGTGGCAGGCTTCTGCCCACCAAATGAACTCTGTCTGCAGACAAGGTATGATAGGAATCATAGAGTCTAGATCCTGAGAATGTTGACACCATAGGCTTTTTAGATACCATTGTAGTTTCCTCATATGCAGTCTTGCATATGGAATTAGTAGAATGCAAGAGGCCATGAACCCCAGGGCTTGCAGTATTTTCCTTGCAGATAGCTGTGTCTTTGTGGCCAGTAGTTTTAAGTAAGTTGTCAAATGAACGTGTTTCTCTGGGGTGAGGTAGGCCCATCTGGGAAGTTGTATTCAAGCTTGCTCCCAGGAATAATACAATTTGTTGGCAGGGTACAAGATGCGATTTCTTTTTGTTTATGCTGTACCCCAGAGACATTAGCAATTTCTTTACAAATGCCAGATGATTTAATATTGTGTCCTGGCTTTCTGCCCAAATTAGACAATCATCCATGTATGGGTATATTTAAATATTTCTTTGCCTGCAAAATGCAATGACTGGAGCTAGGCACTTTGTGAATACCCTGGGCGTGGTAGATAAGCCAAAGGGCAGTGCAGAGAACTGATAGTGCATGTAGCCTGCTCTGAAGCGTAGGTATCTCTTCTGCAAGATTCCCTTACTGGGATGTGCAGGTAAGCTTTCTTTAAATCCAGTGTTGCCAACCAGGCATCTTTGCCTAGCATGTGAAGCAGCTGATGAAGAGTGAGCATCTCGAGGTCCAGGATAGGACGCCAGGAATAGTCTTTTCTGGGTACCAGGAAAAGTCTTGAGTAGAAACTTTGCCCCCATTCTTCTTCTTGGACAGTTTGAATTGCCCTGATGCTTAAGAGAGAGAACTTGCTTTTGAGCCTCTGCCCGCTGATTTGGGGTTAAGTCTGGCCAAACGTTTGGGGTTGGTAAGGAGTGGAAGTGGAATCTTTATCCTTGGGAAACTACATTTAAAACCCATTTCTCTTGGGTAATGAGCTCCCAATTTTTTTCATGCAGGGCATTCTTTCCCCCCTAAATGAACAGTCAGTTGAGCAGGGCTTGAAAGGTTTAAAGATAAGTCACTGAGACAATTTACCATGGGGGGAGTCTTACTACACCCTGCTTTAGAAGTGGGAGCCCCCCACTGCTTAGGCCTGTGAATACCTTGGGGCTGAAGCCTGGGTGTTCTGCTGGTTCTGGGTTTGGACTGAGAAGGGCTGGAAGAGGCAGGAAAGGACCAATTCTGAGAGGGCTAATGCCTACTAAATCTGGGATGCTGTACTTGCAGGAAATCTTTAACAGTTTGCATAGATTTAGCTTTTTCCTCCATCTTTTTAAGTACTTCTACTGCTTTGTTGCCAAACAAGGGGTCTTGGTTTAAGGGAGCATCCAGTAATTTAGCCTTAACATGATCTGGCAAAGATTGCTCCTTAAGCCAAGCATGCCTTCTAGATTGCTCCTTAAGCCAAGCATGCCTTCTAGATTGCTCCTTAAGCCAAGCATGCCTTCTAAGTACAGACCCAGTGACAGCAGCCCTGCAAGATGCCTCTAATGAATCAAAACCACATTGCAAAGTATGTTTTCCAACTTGTTCAGCCTGTAAATCTTTATTTTCGGCAGTCGGGAATCAACATCATTTTCTGTTTAAGCAATCCAATAATATGCTGCTGATACTTTAACACATGAAACTGGTAGTTTAAGGCCCTAATGGCCAAGGTTGCATTAGTGGTATACCTTCTTACCCCATCTATCCAGCTCTCTGGAATCTCTATCAGAGGGTGTAGGATTTTTGGCAGTAGTAGCCTTAATGCCCTTGGGTCCCTGTGAAATAGCCTCAGGATCCACAGTAGGATTTATAAAGAGGAACTTGTAAGAGTCGGGTACCCTGTAATACCTATTAGGTTTTCTGGGAGCAGGAGGTAGAGAGTCAGGGGCCAGGATAGACTCCGAGAAAGCATCATCTACAACGTCCACTACAGGAGGGATAGCTAGAGGCCTGTGTGGAGGCAGGAGTAAGAATTCCCTAAGCCTCTTTTTGGAGTCAGAGTAATCCTGGCTTTCCCAGCGAAAATTCTCCCCAAGAGTATGCAAGGTTTCACCAAAAGAGAAATCCTCTGGAGGAGAAGCTGAGGGAATGGAGTCCTCTGCATCAGAATCCTCATAAGTAAATAAGTGCAAATCCTGGTCCTCCGAGAAAACAGAAATTTCAGAATCCTGATCAGAAGAATCAGAAAGAAAATCAGTCCTATGTCTCAGAGGGGGGAAGGGTAGCTTCCCCTGATTAGAGTAATACAGTTTTCAGCCATTCTTATTTGTTTTTTAGGCATAGCGGCCGGACCATGAGGTCTGGGAATCTGTTTTCTATGCATGGATCGAGTTTTACGCCTTGAAGAAGATGGCACTGGTTTAATATGCAAGTCAGTAGGCCTGAATACCCTCAGAAGCTGGTGCCTGCACAGCGGCTCCGGACCCATCCAAGGTAGACATATCCGCAGGTTCCACAGTCAAAGAAGCATCTCACGGCATACCGGACTCCGAATGGGTCTGAGTAGAGGCCTGCGAATCTGAAGTAGCGGGCATCAGGGGCTGTAAAAGCACCTCGCCAAGTACCGATAACTAGCTTGGGAGAAGAGTCGTCGGCAGCTTTGGACCTATGCAGTCTCTGTCTTTATCTTTGCGTTTTTTCAGAATGTTGGCAGTCGGGTGACTTACCGAAGCCATTTCTGGATAACTGAACAGAGTACCAAAATATTTAGATGCCTAAATGAACCAACGACGAATAGTACGAGGTTTGAATAGGGCACAAAACTGACAGAGGTACGTTGTGGTCTGGGCCTAAGCAAGGAAAGCAGTACGAATGAAAATCTTTAAGTATTTGCTTTCCACAATACAATTGTTAACTTTTACTGACATTGGCTTAGAGCAAGAAAAAGGATCCCCAACGGAGTACTTAGCTTAGTTGAAGACTTCGGATCTGAAACTCGAAAACGAAAATTACAGGAGTCAGCCAACCGGCACTTATGAACTGCTTCTACTTCGGGCACCGCACAGCAAGAAAAACTGATGTAATGGCATCGGCTGCATGCTTTATACCCCTGACTACCTGACGTCATGGAAGATGAGACAGCAACCAACGCAGGACCCAAGACTTTAATAATCAGCCCGACTGAGGGCTACTGCAAGCAGATAACCTAAATGTGATGACTGCAACAGTGAAACACGAAGAACATCAAGTGCTCTCTTGGTCAAAAAAGGTTCACCAGCAAGATTTTTGGTTTGCCCTGCGGAATTTTCATCAGAACTTTCTGTAGTAGGAGTAGGAAGTTGGGGAAGCGTACAGAAACAACCCCTCCCAAGACACAGAAAAAGGGATCTGTTGCCCTGATACAAAACTGTGGAAGCTGCCTGTTCAGAGTGGAGGCAAACAGGTCTATTTGTGGTGTACCCCACATTGGCTATCTGCAGAAACACATTCTTGTGAAGGAGCCATTAGTGGGATTGTAACATGGATCTGCTTAGGGTGTCTCTGTCTGCGTGTTCTGGGCTGAGGGTATATAGACGGCTTGCAGAGTTGCTCCATGCTGGACCGCCAGTTCCTAGGCTTGGAGTGCAAGTCTGCATAGCAAGTAAGTTCTTGTTCCCCAGTTTGTTCACATACGTTCACAACAGTCCTGTTGTCTGTGAACAGTTTCAGGGGTCCTTGCTTCAGAACATGTTGGAAGGCCCTCAGAGCAAAGATGAGAGCCCTCATCTCTGTGATGTTGATGTGTTCCCTCTTGGAAGGGCCTGTCAATGTGCCTTGCACCTTCAAGCCACCCACAGCAGCTCCCCCACCCCAGGTCATCTGAAGCATCGGTGTACATTTCCTATACTGGGGCTAGGGGACTGCAAGGGAAGCCCTGGATTCAAAGAAACTTGTTCCAACCACCAAAGGATCTCCTTCCTTAAGCAATGGCAGGAAGGGAATGGTGTGGTCCAGCAGGTGGGAGTGTTGGGTCTATGTGTATTGCAGATTCCACTGAAGCTTTCTCATGTAGAGCTTGCCAGTGGCAACATGGGAATTGTGGAAGCCATGTAAACTAAGCGTCTTGAGGTATTCTCTTGCTGTCATTGCAGGGATGTGTATGACAGACAGCAGGTATTCATTTAGACTGTCCACCTTGATAGGTGGGAGAAATGGCCATCATAATGTCTGTTCTGATTCTGCACCTCAGGAAGACCTTGTCCTGGGAGGGGTTTAGGTTGGATTTGGGGAAATTGATTGTGAAGTAGAACAGAAATGATTGTCTCAAAATTGGTTTGGAAGGTACTGTAGCAGTCTGCCTGGATCAGGTGGTCGTCCAGGTATTGGAAAATGTGTAACCCCAGAACCCTGCAGTAGGCCATCACTCGAGCCAGGCATCTGGTGAATACCCTTGGAGCAGTACACTGTCCAAAGTGTAAAGCAGGAAATTGAAAATGTGAGGAACCCACAGAGAAGCATAACTACGTCCTATATTTGGGCCTGATGGGGATATGTAGGTACACATCTTTGATGTCAAAAGTGGTCAGAAATATCTGAGGCATTATCAGTGGGAAAAGAGTTTGAAGGGCAAGAATGCAGAAGTTGGGTACTAGAAGAAAAAGGTTGAGGTGCGACAGGTTCAGTATGGGTCTCTATAGGCCATAATTTCTTGGGACTAGAAAAAGTCGTGAATAAAAGCCCCTTCCCTTTCCTGAGCCTGGAGCTGACTGAATAGTTCCTTGAGAGAGAAGGCTGTCCAAGATAGTTTGTAATAAGGGCAGATGGTCCTTTGGTGGCTGCGGAATGTCCCTGAAAACAGGAGGAATGACCCAAGTCATGAAATAACCTTTTTCTATGACAGACAGAACCAACTTGTCTGAGGTGATACTTTCCCAGAAAGGGAGACAGCGATAGAGTCTCTGGGAAAAGGGAATATGGCCTGGGGGGGGGGGGGGTTACTAGGTAGGTAGTAACAGACAACTTGTCTTGTCCTAAAAGGGCAGTTTCTGGGTTGGTGTCTGGGTAGGCCTAGGAGGAGTCTGCTGCTTTCTGGAACCTTTTATGCCCCTAGCCAGAGGAGGAGGAGCAGCAGACTGTTTTCAAATAAACTGAGTCTTGCTATGGTAATTCCTGTGAAACTTAGGAATAGGTGATGCAAACAAATGTTTCAGGTCCTGAAGTTCTTTCCCCTTCTGTTGCAGGGTTTTGACAATTTCTGCCACTTGGGTGCCAAATGAGGCTGAACTGTCCAGTGGAGCATCTAAAAGTTTAGCCCTGATAACAGGAAGGGGTTGCAACCTCAAACAAGAGTACATCCTGAGCACTTAGGCGGAAGGCTGCAGATCTGGCTTAAGCCTCTGCAGCATCATAACTGCATTTGATTGAATGTCTTGTATATTGTGAGGACAAGATCACCAAACTAGAAATTTGGGACTTAAGTAGCCGAATCAGGAAGGCCATCCAAAAGCATAGAAGCCCGAGATAAAAGTGCCAGGGAGTACTTGGATGTGTGTCTGGTAGTTGATGGCCCTAAAGGCCAGGGTTGCAGAAGTATACACCTCCATGCCAATTCTCTCCATTGCTCTGCTCTCCTTATCACAAAGGAAGACAGAGGAGGTGGGAGGTAGTAGCCTGGAGGATTTGTCTGCAGTAACTGTGGCAGGAAACTTAAAAAAATGTTGCCCCTGCAGGGACCTTATAAAACCGGTCAGGTCTTCCAGGAGCGGGGGGGTTGGGATTCAGGATTTTTTGAAGCTGCAAAAAAGGCATCTGAAAAGGCTGGCAGGACTGGCTGAATTGCAGAAGGCACAGGAGTGTCCATTTGGAGTTCATAATACCTCTTTCTGTGGAGTCCCATTTAAAAAATTCGCTCGTCAGAGACACTTTCTCCAAAGGTCGGGTCCTCCCCATGGGAACCTCCCTCAGCAGAGTCCTCCTCAGGGGATGTATAACCTAGGGGAGAAGGCATCTGGGAGGCATAAGACAAAATCCTCAGAAGACGACTCTGAAGACTCTTCTGCCTCCAATATGGGAGGTTCAGTGGTCTGGTGCCTAGGGCCAATAAAGTACAGTTGTGCACACTTACCATAAATGTAGATGTTCGAGTGTATTCACTGTTGCAGTCATTACATTTGGGTAATCCTGCTGGTAGGTTGCACTCAGTCGGCCTAAATTCCAAAGTCCTGGGTCCTGCGTCGGCTGTCGCCATCCCTTCCCTGACATCAGGTCGTCAGGGGTATAAAAGAAGCAGCCGACGCCATTTTCTTTAGTTTTTCTTGCTCCAGATGTCAGGTGCCCCCTAAAAGGGTAGACAAAATTTATATCTACATATAAAATTACATGCAGCAATATGAACTATACCTTCATGCACAAGCAAATACACCACACAGGTTGTATAAATCAGAGAAGGAAAGATAGGTTCCATCAGAAGAAAAGAGGGAATGGCGGTTGGGTGGGTAATCTGGACTGCAACAGTGAATACACTCGAACATCTACATTTATGGTAAGTGTACACAACTGTACTATGTTCTTCATGTTTCACTGTTGCAGTCATTACATTTGGGTAGATTCTCAAAGCTATGGTTGGGAGGCTGGTGCTAAACAGCATTAGGAGCAGCTATAAGACCCTGCAAAAAGTACAGTTTTGTACCTACTGTAAATGTAGATGTTCGAGTGTATACCCTGCTGCAGTCATCGCACTTGGGTTACCCTGTTGTCAGGCGGTCCCGCAGTCGGCCTGAATTCCAAAGTCTTGGTCCGGCGTCAGTTGCTGTCGCTTCTTCCCTGACGTCAGTGCGCCAGGGGTATACAAGAGGCATCCAACGCAATTTTCTTCAGTTTTTCTTGCCCCAGATGTCAGGTGCCCCCGCAAAAGGTGGTCAGTAGATAGTACCAATAATAAAAGTTTAGCACAAACAAAACATCCCTCCAGCTATAAGCAAATACACCACAAAGGTTGTATCAGATTTTAAGGTATTGAAAGGTTTCAGTTAGGTCAGAGAGGATGGAGGGAGGGTAACCTGGACTGCAGCAGGGTATACACTCGAACATCTACATTTACGGTAGGTACAAAACTGTACTATGTTCATCGTGTTACCCTGCTGCAGTCATCACACTTGGGTTGAATCCCAAAGCTAAGGATGGGAGGTTGAGTCAAACAGGGTTAGAGGAGGCTAGAAGGCCCTGCAAAACTGCAGTGGCGAAGCCAGCTCTAGACTTAGAGTAAAGTGGTAAGTGATAGTGTTTGGTGAAGGTGTGTACTGAACTCCAAGTTGCAGCTTCCAGAATATCCTTGGTTGGCACCCCCCTGAGGAAGGCTGTAGATGTAGCTGCTGCCCTGGTGGAGTGGGGCCTTATGCTAGCAGGAACTGGTTTTCCATGATGGGTGTAGCAAAAATGTATGCAATGTCCTATCCATTTGGAAATGGTCCGTTTTGAGATGGCCTTTCCTTGTGATGCTGTAGCATAGGATACAAAAAGCTGGTCAGATTTTCTGAAAACCTTAGTTTTATCCAAGTAGTAACGTAGTTGCCTGTGAATGTCCAAGGAGTGCAGGAGTCTTTCTCCTTTGTTCTGTGGATTTGGGAAGAAGGTTGGTAAATGGATGGTTTGATTTAGAGCCACACTGGATACCACCTTTGGCATAAAGGAAGGGTTAGTTCATAGAGAAACTCTGTCTTGATGAAAAATGAGGAAAGGCTCTACACTGCCATTAGTGCCTGTAGCTCTGAGACTCTTCTGGCTGAAGTAATTGCTAGCAGCAGGGCAGTCTTCCATGATATAAACTTTAAATCAGCTGAGAAAGCTGGTTCAAAAGGTGGCAGCGTAAGTTTTTCCAGAACAAAGTTGAGGTCCCAAGTTGGTGTTGGTGCATTCCTGGGAGGCCTAATGTTTTTGGCCCCTCTGAGGTACTGCCTTAGAAGTGGATGTGAAAATAAGGGAGGATCCGTGTTGTAGTGAGCTGAAATAGCTGAGGCGTGGATTTTAATAGATGAAAAAGCAAGTCCTTTGTGTAACATCTCAGTTAAATATTGTAGAATCTGAGGTATGTCCAGCTCAAGGGTATTTTGGCCTTTAGCTTGGCTCCAGGCGCAAAATCTTTTCCATTTGTCTGAGTAGGCTTTCCTGGTGCTGGGCCTCCTGGCCTCCAGAATGACATCCATAACAGCTTGTGAAAGAGGAGCTGGCTGGTTGCTTAGGTGATTTGCCATGCAGCCAAATTTAAGGTTTTGAGCTGGCTGTGTAGATTCTGACCGTCTTGCTGTGTGAGCAGATGAGGAATTTGTGGTAAAATCCATGGTGGGCCGTGGGCCATGTTCCTTAGTAGTGGGTACCAGTGCTGGCGTGGCCAGTCTGGGGCAATGAGCATCATTCGGGGTCTGTCCATCCCGACTTTCAGCAGCACCTTTGTGGGAAGGGGCAATGGAGGAAAGGCATATACTGTCAGCGTTTTCCAACTGAATGAGAGTGCGTCCACTTTCCAAGCTTGATGGTGAAATGTCCTGGTGCAAAATTTTGATAGTTGATAGTTTTGGGGGTTGGCAAACAGGTCTATGTCTGGGCGTCCCCATTTTAGAGAGTTATCAATGCAAATACTTGTGGATCCAGTTTCCACTCGTGGGGATCCATGATGTTCCTGCTTAGGTCATCTGCCAATGTGTTCTGTTTTCCTGGCAGGAATTGAGCTTGTAATTGAACTTGGTAAGCCAGTGCTGTGTTCCACAAGGTCATTGCTTGCCTGCATAGAGGGTAGGAGTGTGTACCCCCTTGCTTGTTTTTGTACCACATTACTGTGGTGTTGTCTGTCCCTATTATAAGCTGTCCTGGATGTAAGAGGTCCTTGAAGGCTGTCAGAGCATTCTGTACAGCTAGCATTTCTTTTTGATTGATGTGCAGATTTCTTTGATCTGCAGTCCATATGCCTTGAACGCACTGTCCTGCCATGTGTGCCCCCCAGGCATAGTCCGATGCATCTGTTGTCATAGTTTGCCTGACTGGGGGTAAGGTGAAAGGCTGACCCTTGTTGAGGTGACATGCCTGTGACCACCATAGAAACTCCTGTTGAAGGCAGGGAATGAGAGGTATCATTGTTTCCAAGCTGTGGCTGTGTTGAGTCCATACGCTTTTCAGGTACCATTGTAATGTCCTCATATGCAGTTTTGCAAATGGTATTAGTAGTATGCAAGATGCCATGAAGCCCAAGGCCTGCAGAATTTTTCTTGCAGGGAGTTGGGTCTTTGTTGCCATTATTTTGAAGTATTGAGTCAGTTGTAGTTGTTTGTCTGGCGTCAGATAAGCCATCTGGGCCGTTGTATTCAAGCTGGCACCCAGAAATGTCATATTTTGTGAGGGCACTAGTTTTGATTTCTTTTCGTTTACTGTGTACCCTAGGCAACTTGGAAGGTGTTTTACAAAAGCCAGATGTTGTAAGAGAATGTCCTTGCTTTCTGCTTGGATGAGGCAGTCGTCCAGGTATGGGTATATTTGAATTCCTCTGTCTGCAGTATGCAATTACTGGTGCCAGGCATTTTGTGAAGACCCTGGGCGCAGTAGATAAGCCAAAGGGCAGTGCAGAGAATTGGTAATGGGTTGAACTTGCAATGAAACAGAGGTATCTTCTGCAATTTTGTCTGATAGGGACATGCAGGTATGCCTCCTTGAGGTCCAGCGTTACTAGCCAAGCTTTCTTGCCCAACATGGGAAGAAGCTGCTGTAGTGTTAGCATCTTGAATTTGGGTACTTGCAAGAAAGTGTTTAGAATCGAAAGGTCCAGAATGGGTCTCCGAGCATTGTCCTTTCTGGGGACTAGAAAGAGCCTTGAGTAAAATCCTTGGCCTTGCTCCTATGTAGGTACCAGTTGAATGGCTCTCATGTCCATGAGAGCTGTAATTTGTTTTTGTGCCTCTGCCCATTAATTTTGTGGCAGGTTTGGCATTCCTTTTATCCTTGGCAAGGTGTGGAAATGGAATCTGTATCCTTGTGAGATAATGTCTAGGACCCATTTGTCCTTTGTGATGATGCGCCAGTTGTCTGCAAAAAGTGCTAATTTTCCTCCCAAGGGAACTGCCAAGAGAGCTTTGTTTGGCATTTTGAGGTTTAAGTCATTGTGTTTGTCTTCTAGTAGTTTGGGACCGGTCTTCTCCTCCCTTCTGTGTTGCAGTACCCCATTGGCGAGGTTTGTAAGGGATTTGTGCTTGACCTCTGCCCCTTGGGCATCTGGATTTACCCCCCTGTGGTCTGTCAAAAGCTGGAAAGGACCAATTTTTTGTTGGCCAATTTCTGCTGAAGCATGGGGGTTGTACCTGTAAGAAATCTTTGACCGTCTGCATAGATTTTGCCTTATCCTCCATTTTCTTTAAAACCTCTTCTGCTTTAACTCCAAATATGACATCCTGCTGTAAGGGTGCATCTAGTAACTTTGCTTTAACATGATCAGGCAGAGTTTGTTCCTTTAACCAAGCATGCCTATGTATAACAGACCCCAGTTAACAGCTGCTCTACAGGAAGCTTCCAAGGAATCAAATCCACATTGTAAAATATGTTTGCCCACCTGTTCAGCTGCATGCAACAGATCCTGCATTTCCTTGAATTCAGACTGTTGAGGGTGCGTGCTCATCTTTTGTTTTATTTGAGACATTAGGAATTGCTGGAATATCAGCATGTGAAATTGACAATTTAGTGCTCTCATAGCTAGAGTAACTGAGGCGTAAACCTTCTTCCCCCACCTATCTAGTGCTCTGGAGTCCCCTTCAGAGGGTACAGGATTTTTAGCCATAGAAGCCTTAGCCCCTTTGGGACCCTGGGAGATTGTCTCTGGGTCAGCAACAGGGCTTTTGTAAAGGAATTTGTGTGAGTCAGGCACTCTATAATATCGGTCTGGTTTGGCTGGAGCAGGAGGCAGAGAATCTGGATTTAGACTAGATTCTAAGTAAACATCATCCACAATGTCTAAAACTGGAGGGATAGCAAGTGGTCTGTGCTGGGGGAGTAAAAGAAACTCTCAGAGCCTTTTCTTCGAGTCGGAGTAGTCCTGGCCTTCCCAGTGGTAATGTTCCCTCATGGTATGTAAGGTTTCCCCAAAGGAATAGTCTTCAGGGGGAGAAGCTGAGGGAATGGAATCTTCAGCATCAGAATCTTCATAAGGGGGAAAGGAGTAATCCTGTTCCTCAGAGGAGCCTAAGGAAATAGACACTTGATCAGAGGAGGCATAATTCTCCTCTTGTCTAGGCCTTTTGTCTGGGGCCTTGAACTGGAGACTGATGTGCAGTCTTTTTTGGTTTTAGAGGAGTCTTAAGCTTAGCATAAGATTTTATGGTGAGAGTAGTCGGTCTGAAGACACCTTCCGTAACCGAAGGTGTTTCCACAGCACCGGCTTCTCCTTCTGCAATGTTGTCGGTAGGGCCTAAAGAAAATGGCTGCGTCGATCTAGAACTCTCTGCTTGAGAATCCGAAGCAGTCTGGGGTTGCAATTCTGCGGTCGCCAGGGGCTGCATCGGCGCCTCACTGAGAACAGGAGAACCGGCGACCAGCCCAGCCGAGGCCTCGGAGTCTGACTTGGATCTAGGCTGCCTGTCTATCTTTGCGTTTTTTATGCACGCCGGTAGTCGGTTGCTCCGACAGCATAGAGTAATTAAATTTCCTACCGTAGTGTCATGCGAAATCAAAGCGTTGCTTTATAGCTCGCTTATTGAACCTAGCACAAAACCAACAACCAGTGACGTCGTGGTCTGGGCCTAGGCAAGGTATACAATAAGAATGAAAGTCCTTATGAGGTATTTGCTTCCCACAAGAAATGCAATTGTTAACTTTTTCTAACATCGGACTGAGGCAAGAAAAGGTTCCCCAACGGAGTACTTAGCTTTGAAGACTTCGGACTGAAATTCGATTCGAAAATCTCAAGTGTCGGCCGACCGGCACTTGCGAACTGCTTCTGCTTCGGGCATCGCGCAAGAAAGACTGAAGAAAATGGCGTCGGATGCCTCTGATATACCCCTGGCGCACTGCCGTCAGGGAAGAAGCGACAGCAACTGACGCCGGACCAAGTCTTTGGAAATCAGGCCGACTGCGGGACCGCCTGACGACAGGATAACCAAAGTGTGATGACTGCAGCAGGGTAACACGATGAACATCTGCAGTGGCAAAGCCTGCCCTGGATTTAGAGTGGCAGATGATAGTGCTTTGTAAAGGTGTGCACTGAACTCCAAGTAGCTGCCTCGAAAATGTCCTTGGTTGGTACTCCCCTAAGAAAGGCTGCTGAAGTGGCTGCAGTTCTGGTGGAATGTGCCCCAACACCCTTAGGCACTGGCTTGCCATGATACAAGTAGCAGAAACGAATGCAGTGGCCTATCCACTTTGAAATAGTCTGCTTTGAGATAGCCTTTTCTTGTGATCCTGCAGCATATGCCACTAGTAATTGCTGTGTCTTTCTGAAAACTTTGGTTCTTTCCAAGTAGAATCTAAGCTGTCTGTGTACGTCCAAAGAATGTAGAAATCTTTCCCCCTTGTTCTGTGGATTTGGATAGAAAGTTGGCAGATGAATGGTTTGATTAAGAGCCACACTGGACACCACTTTAGACATAAATGTTGGGTTTGTCCTCAGGGAGACCCTGTCCGGATAAAAAAAATGAAAAAAGGTTCCACAGCCATGAGGGCCTGTAGCTCAAACTCATCTTGCAGAAGTTATTGCTAGGAGTAGAGCGGTTTTCCAAGAGAAAAACTTTATATCCGCAATAGCAGCTTGCTCAAAAGGAGGAAGGAGGCAGGGTGAGCTTTTCCAAGACGTAGTTGAGGTCCCATGCAGGCATTGGTGATCTCCTTGGAGGCCTTAAATTTTTGGCTCCTCTGAGGTACTGCTTTAATAAGGGATGAGAAAAGATTAGTGGCTCTGCATTGTAATGGGGCGAAATGGCAGAGACATGAATTTTAATAGATGAGAAAGACAGGCCTTTGTCCAGCATCTCAGTTAAGTATTGTAAAAATCTGAGGAATATTTGGCACAGTTGTATCTGTTCCTTGTGCCTGGTTCCAAGCACAGAATCTCTTACATTTTTCCAGCATAAGATTTTCTAGTACTAGGCCTTCTGGTTTCCAAAATGGCATCCATCACAGCTTTGCTGAGAGGTGTGTTTTGTATGACTACATTATTCGCCATGCTGCAGGTTTAAAGTTCTGAGCTGGCTGTGCAGGATCAGATTGTTTTGCTGGGATAGTAGATGCGGAACTTGAGGTAAGGTCCAAGCTGGGCATTGAGACAAGCTCCTTAATATTGGGTACCAGTGCTGGTGGGGCCAGTCTGGCGCAATCGGAATCATCTTTGGCTTCTCCTGTCTGACCTTTACAGGAGTACCTTGGGGAGGAGAGGCAGAGGGGGAAAGGCATATACTGATAGGTTTTTCCAGCTGAAGGACAAGGCGTCCACTTTCCATGCTTGTCTGTGATAAACCCTTGTGCAGAATCTTTTTAGTTGGTAGTTGTGAGGGGAAGCAAATAGATCTATGTCAGGGCATCCCCATTTCCTTGTTATCAAGTTCAAGACTTGTGGATCCAGCTGCCACTCGGGGGGATCCATGAGGTTTCTGCTTAGTCCGTCTGCCAGAGTATTTTTCCTTCCTGGCAGGAATTGTGCCTGCAGATGTACTTGGTAAGTCAATGCTGTGCCCCACAAAGTCATAGCTAGTCTGCAAGGGGAGTAAGAATGTGTGCCCCCCTGCTTGTTTATATACCACATGACCGTGGTGCTGTCTAGCTTTATCAGTAGTTGTTCTGGATGAAGTAGGTCCTTGAAGGCTGTCAGGGCATTTTGAACAGCTAGCATCTCTTTTTGATCGATATGTATTTGGTTTGAGGTCCATGTTCCCTGAATGCATCTTCCTGCCATGTGGGCCCCCCATGCATAATCTGATGCATCCGTTGTTAGTGTCTGCCTGGCTGGGAGTAATGTAAATGGCTGTCCCTTGTTTTGGTGACAAGCCTTTGCCCACCATCGAAACTCCTGTTGCAGGCAGGGAATGATAGTAATTATGGTTTCCAGGCTGTGGAAATGTTGAGTCCAAGCACTTTTTAGGTACCATTAAAGTTTCCTCATATGCAGTCTTGCATATGGAATTAATAGGATGCAGGATGCCATGAAGCCCAAAAGCCTGCAGAATTTTTCTTGCAGATAACTGGGCCTTTGTTGCTAACATGTTGAAATAGGTAGTCGCCTTTGTCTGGCGTGAGATAAGCCATCTGGGCAGTTGTATTTAAGCTTGCACCCAGGAATATTATCTCTTGAGAGGGTATTAGTTTTGATTTCTTTTCGTTGACTGTGTACCCCTAGGCATGTTAGAAGTTTTTTCACAAATGCCAGATGCTGTAGAAAGGTGTCCTTGTTCTCTGCTTGAATTAGACAGTCGTCCAAGTAAGGGTAAATTTGTATTCCTCTTTGTCTGCAGAATGCAATTACTGGTGCCAGGCACTTTGTAAAGACCCTGGGCGCAGTAGATAAGCCAAAGGGCAGTGCAGAGAATTGGTAATGCATTGAGCCAGCCTTGAATCTGAGGTATCTTCTGCATATTTGTCTGATTGGGACATGCAGGTATGTCTCTTTTAGGTCTAAAGTTACAAGCCAAGCGTTCTTGCCCAGCATGGGCAGAAGCGGCTGCAGTGTCAACATTTTGAATTTTGGTATATCCAGGTATGTGTTCAGAATAGATAGGTCCAGTATTGGCCTCCAGGCCTTGTCCTTTCTGGGCACTAAGAACAGTCGAGTAAAAACCTTGCCCCGCGCTCTTGCTCCGGCACTTGTTGAATGGCCCTCATGTCCATGAGGGATGAGACTTGTCTTTGTGCCTCTGCCCACTGATTTTTTTGGCAGATCTGGCCAGCCGTTTGCCTTTGGCAGGGTATGGAAATGGAACTTGTAGCCTTGTGACACAATATTTAGAACCCACTTGTCCTGAGTTATAATGTGCCAATTTTGAGAAAAAAGTGCTAATTTTCCCCCTAAGGGTGCTGCCAGGTAATAAGTGCTTGGTGCAGGCAGACATTGCAAAGTATGCTTAACAACTTATTCAGCTGCATGCAAAATATCCTGCATTTCCTTGTTTTCTGCACATTCAGAGTTTAACAACATTTTCTGTTTAAGCAATGACATGACATGTTGCTGATATTTGAGCATATGAAACTGACAGTTTAAGGCCCTTATAGCCAAGGTAGCAGATGTGTAAACCTTTTTTCCCCATCTGTCCAGTGCCCTAGAATCCCTGTCAGAAGGGGTAGGATTTTTTGCAGCAGAAGCCTCAAGTCCCTTGGGACCCTGAGAAATAGTTTCTGGGCCTGCAGCAGGGTTTTTGAAAAGGAATTTATGTGAGTCAGGAACCCTGTAATATCTGTCAGACTTAACAGGAGCTGGAGGTAAGGAGTCGGGGGTAAGGCTAGACTCCGAAAACAAATCATCTACAATGTCTAACACAGGGGGGATGGCAAGAGGCTTGTGCTGAGGTAGCAGCAGGAAGTCTCTGAGCCTCTTTTTAGATTCTGAAAAATCTTGGCTCTCCCAGTGGAAATGCTCCCTCATGGAATGCAAGGTTTCCCCAAAAGAATAGTCCTCAGGAGGAGAAGCTGAAGGAATGGATTCTTCAGTATCAGAATCCTCATAGGGGGGAAAAGAATATTCCTGATCAGAAGAGAAATCAGAAGAAATGGAAACCTGATCTGAAGATTCATAGTCAGTCTCTTGCCTAAGCCTCTTATCAGGAGGGGGATTTGAACCCCTGATAGAGTTAATCAAGTCTTCGGCCATTTTGAGCATCTGTTTTTTGGGCATGGAGGCCTGTCCATGTGGCTCTTGAGTTTGCTTCTTTGCCTATGAAGGAGCTTTAGTCTTTGCCTTTGAAGTCGGTTTAATGTATAGATGTTTGGGTCTGAATACACCCTCAGTAGCCGGTGCCTGCTCAGCAGCTCCGGACCCATCTGAAGGATTAGCGTCCAAGGCTTCAATACCTTGAGTTTCCAGCGGGCATGGCCAACTCCACATGGGAGTCGGTAGCGGCCTGCGACTCTAAAGTAGCGGTCGTCAGGGGCTGCAAAAGCACCTCACTGAGAAAAAACGAACCGGCAACTGGCTTAGGAGAAGTTTCGTTGGTTTTGGGCCTCGGGTGTCTTTCTTTTTCTTTGAGTTTTTTGTGTACTCCAGTAGTCGGATGGCTTTCCGACGACATTTCTGGATAATTAAACCTGCGTCCAAAATAGTTCAAAGCAAAATCATACCAACGCTTAATAGTGCGTTGGTTAAATCTAGCACAAAACCGACAACCCAGAAAGTTATGATCGGGGCCCTAGGCAAGGAATACAGTAAGAATGAAAGTCCTTATGAGGTATTTGCTTCCCACAAGAAATACAATTATTAACTTTTTCTGACATCGGTTCTGGAGCAAGAAAAAAGTTTCCCCAACGGGGTACTTGGCTTTATAGAAGACTTCGGATCTGAAATTCGAACTCGAAAATCTAAGGAGTTGGTCGACTGGCACTTGCGAATTGCTTCTGCTTCGGGCACCGCGCGGCAGGAAAGATTAAAGAAAATGGCGTTGGCAGCTTCTTTTATACCCCTGACGACAGCCGACGCAGGACCCAGGACTTTGGAATTCAGGCCGACTGAGGGCAACCTGCCAGCAGGATTACTTAAATGGAAAGACTGCAACAGTGAAACACGAAGAACATCAGGAGGAATAGCCATGGGAGTAGCAGCCAAGGAGGGCCTAAGGGCCATAAAGGCAATAAAGAAGCCTTGAGACGGACATGTTTAGTTTTTTGTTTTTTCTTCAAGGAGGAGACAGGCCTAATCCTACCTGAGATTAGGCCTACAGACGGGCCTAATCTCAGGAGCTACAGAAGCAGAGAAAGGACCGGTCTTGACGTCCCCAGCAAGTTAAGGTTGCCCCTCGTCAGCACCTGACGTTTACATAAAGTACAGTTGTGTACACTTACCATAAATGTAGATGTTCGAGTGTATTCACTGTTGCAGTCATTACAATTGGGTAATCTGCTGACAGGTTGCTCTCAGTCGGCCCGAATTCCAAAGTCTTAGGTCCTACGTCGGTTGCGGACTTCTCTTCCATGACGTCAGGTCGTCAGGGGTATAAAACATGCAGGCGACGCCATTTTCTTTGGTTTTTCTTGCCACCGATGTCAGGTGCCCCCAAAGATATATATATATATATATATATATATATATATATATATATATATATATATATATATATATATATATATATATAAAATTATATACATGCATCAATATAAATTTTACCTTCATCTACAAGCAAATACACCGAAGGGAAGATAAACTTCAGAATGACAGGGAGATGGCGGGAGGGTAACCTGGACTGCAACAGTGAATACAATCTAACATCTACATTTATGGTAAGTGTACACAACTGTACTATGTTCTTCGTGTTTCACTGTTGGTCATTACATTTGGGTAGAATCCAAAAGCTACGGTTGGGAGGCTGGAGCTAAACAGCATTAGGTGCGGCTATAAGGCCCTGCAGTGGCAAAGCCTGCCCTGGACTTAGAGTAGAGAGGCAAATGGTAATGCTTTGTAAAGGTGTGAACAGAACTCCAAGTAGCAGCCTCTAGAATGTCTTTGGTTGGTACTCCTCTTAGAAAGGCTGCTGAAGTAGCTGCAGCTCTGTTAGCATGAGACCTAATGCCCTTGGGCACAGGTTTACCATGGTGTAAGTAGCAGACACGGACTCAATGGCTTATCCAGTTTGAAATAGTCTGCTTTGAAATAGCCTTTCCTTCTGATCTTGTAGCATACGGCACTAGTAATTGCTCAGTTTTTCTTAGAGCTTTAGTCCTGCTCAAGTAGAATCTTAGCTGTCTGTGTCCGTCCAATGAATGTAAAATTCTCTCCCCTTTGTTCTGTGGATTTGGATAAAAAGTTAGCAGATGAATTGTTTGGTTAAGAGCCACACTGGAAACCACCTTGGGCATAAAAGTAGGATTTGTCCTCAGAGACACCCTGTCCGGGTAAAATATGACAAAAGACTCTACAGCCACGAGGGCCTGTAGCTCTGAAACTCTTCTTGCTGAAGTAATTGCTAGTAGCAGAGCTGCCTTCCATGACAAGAACTTTATATCAGTGGTAGCAGCTGGTTCAAATGGAGGAAGGGTGAGCTTTTCCAACACATAATTGAGGTCCCATGCAGGTAACGGTGATGATCTAGGGGGCCTTAATGTGTTGGCTCCTCTAAGATACTGCTTTAGTAAAGGATAAGAAAAAAATTGGTGGCTCTGTGTTGTAATGAGCCGAAATGGCAGAGGCATGGATTTTGATTGATGAGAAAGATAGGCCTTTGTCAAGCATCTCAGTTAAGAATTGTAATATCTGAGGAATATTTGGTTCTGCTGTATCAGTTCCTTGTGCTTGATTCCAAGCACAGAATCTCTTCCACTTGTCAGCATAAGATTTTCTAGTACTAGGCCTTCTGGCTTCCAAAATGACATCCATCACAGCTTTACTGAGAGGTGTTGTTTGTATGATTACATGATTAGCCATGCTGCCAGGTTTAGAATCTGCAGTTGATTGTGCAGGATCTGATTGTTATGCTGGACAGTAGTTGTGGTCTTTGAGGCAAGGTCCATGCTGGGTATTGTGACAAGTTCCTTAGGATTGGGCAACAGTATTGGCGGGGCCAGTCTGGGGCAATTAATATCATCTTTGGCTTCTCTTGTCTGACTTTTAGGAGGACCTTGGGTAGAAGAGGCAGAGGAGGAAAGGCGTAAACGGATAGGTTTTTCCAACTGAAGGATAGGGCGTCCACTTTCCATGCTTGTCTGTGATAAGTCCTTGTGCAGAATCTTTTCAATTGATAATTTTGAGGAGAGGCAAATAGATCTATGCCTGGGCTCCCCCATTTCTCTGTTGTCATGGTGAAGACTTGTGGATTTAGTTTCCACTCGTGAGGATCAATAAGGATTCTGCTTAAATAGTCTGCCAGAGTGTTTTGTTTTCCTGGCAGGAATTGAACTTGAAGATGTATTTGGTAGGTCAAAGCTGTGTCCCATAGTGCCATGGATAATCTGCAAAGGGGGTACGAGTGTGTGCCTCCTTGCTTGTTTATATACCACATGACTGTGGTGTTGCCCGTCTTTATCAGTAGTTGTCCTGGATGAAGTAAGTCCTTGAAGGCTGTTAGGGCATTTTGGACAGCTAGCATCTCTTTCTGGTTGATATGTAGATGCATTTGTGTTGGTGCCTATATGCCCTGAAAGCATCTTCCTGCCATGTGGGTCCCCCAGGCATAATCTAAAGCGTCTGTTGTTTAAGTTTGGCTGGCAGGGGGTAGAGTGAAGGGCCGTCCCATGTTTTGGTGACAGGCCTTTGCCCACCATAGAAACTCCTGTTGCAGGCACGGAATGAGAAGAATCATCATTTCCAGACTGTGTGAATGTTGACTCCATAAACTTTTTAGGTACCACTGAAGTTTCCTCATATGCAGTCTTGTATATGGAATTAGTAGGATGCCATGAAGCCCAGAGCCTGCAGAATTTGTCTTGCAGAAGACTGGGTTTTTGTTGCCATCAGTTTGAAGTAAGTAGTCAGTTGTCTTTGTTTGTCTGGCATAAGGTAAGCCATCTGGGCAGTTGCATTCAAGTTTGCACCCAGGAATGTTATCTTTTGAGAGGGTACCAAGTTGTGATTTCTTTTCGTTTATTGCGTACCCTAGGCATGTTAGAAGCCTTTTCACAAACGCCAGGTGTCGAAGAAGAGTGTCCTTGTTCTCTGCTTGAATGAGACAGTCGTCCAAGTAAGGATATATGTGAATACTTCTTTGTCTGCAAATTGCAATTACTGGTGCCAGGCACTTTGTAAAGAACCTGGGCGCAGTAGATAAGCCAAAGAGCAGTGCAGAGAATTGGTAATGCAGTAAGCCAGCCTTGAATCGGAGGTATCTTCTGCACGATTGTCTTATTGGGACATGCAGGTATGCCTCTCTTAGGTCTAATGACACCAGCCAAGCATTCATGCCCAGCATGGGCAGATGCTGCTGCAAAGTCAGCATTTTGAATTTTGGAATGTCCAGGTTGCATGTTCAAAATTGATAAATCCAGTATTGGCAACCAGGCCTTGTCCTTTCTGGGTACCAAGAACAGTAAAAACCTTGTCCTTTTCCCTGTTCTGGTACTGGTTGAATGGCCCCCATATCCATGATGGACGTAACCTGTTTCTGTGCCTCTGCCCATTGATTTTTGGGCAGATCTGGCCAACCGTTTGCCATTGGCAGAGTGTGGAAATGGAATCTGTATCCCTGTGATACTATGTTTAGTACCCACTTGTCCTGGGTTATTAAGTGCCAATTTTGAGCAAAAAGTGCTAATTTTCCCTCTATGGGTGCTGTCAAAAGATAAGTGCTTGGTGTAGGCAGGGAGAAGTCATTGTGACTGTTTTCTGTAGGTTTGCGCTTCATCTCCCCCTGAGATTTGGAGGTGGATGCGCCCCATTGCTCTGACCTGTATGAATCTTGCGCCTGGTATCTGGAACCCTTTGGGCATCTGGATTTGCCCCTTTGAGCTCTGTCTGACACTGGAAAAGACCAACTTTTTGTAGGCCAATGTCTACTGAATCTTGGTGGCTGCACTTGTAAGAAGTCTTTAACACTTTGCATAGACTTAGCTTTGTCTTCCATTTTCTTTAAAACCTCTTCTGCCTTAATACCATACAGAGAATGATGCTGTAAAGGTGCATCTAGCAATTTAGCTTTAACATGATCAGGCAAATTTTGTTCCTTTAACCAGGCATGCCTCCTAATCACAGATCCAGTAACTGCGGCCCTGCAGGAGGCCTCTAAGGAATCAAAACCACATTGCAAAGTATGCTTTCCAACTTGTTCAGCTGCATGCAATAATTCCTGCAATTCTTTATTTTCTGCACATTCTGAAATCAACATCATTTTCTGTTTCAGCAATCCCATAACATGTTGTTGGTACTTAAGCATATGAAATTGACAGTGTAAGGCCTTGACTGCCAAGGCTGCAGATGTATAAATAAGAAGTTATGTACCTACCATAACGTTCCATGTTAGTTGTCTTCTCTCGCCTTCTTTCTTGCTTGATGGGTTCGGAGCCGATCCCTCGGCTCACTGCACTTGCTAAGCTCGAGAGTCACTTTTACCAGCTCGAGGCAGCCCCATATCCCATGATGCAAGGCGGTAAGTACCCAGATCTCGTTTGATGACAAAGGGCAATAGCACCAAGCATAAAATACTTCCCAAAGGAAGAAAGAAAACTTACAGATGGAAGAAGGACCAGGTCTGAATGGTCTTCAGCATAACAGTTTCTTATAACAAGGTCTGTCCAGGCCAGGGGAAGGAGGGAGGGTCGCAAGAAAGAAGGCGAGAGAAGACAACTAACATGGAACGTTATGGTAGGTACATAACTTCTTAATGTTAAGTTGTCAATCTCGCCTTCATTCTTGCTTGATGGGACCGGCTCCCTAGCACCTCTATCCTGGGTGGCTCAATGGAACAAACTCTTGAGGACTGTAGAGCCAAAACTGGCTCTGTCCCTGGAGGCCAAGTCCAATTTGTAATGGGAAACAAAAGTGTGAGGAGTGGCCCAAGTGGCCGCTGCACAAATAGTGTCTAAAGGAAGTCTAGCTTGAAAAGCTGTAGAAGTAGCTAAGCTCCTAGTTGAATGTGCTTTAGGTTTTGAGCACAGCTGTTTTCCCCTGAGCAGGTAAATTTCAGAGATGACCGAAGAAAGCCATCTGGACAAGGTCACTTTAGAAACAGGAAGGCCTTTTTTATTATCCGCATAGGAAACAAAAAGTTGATCAGATTTTCTAAATTCTGTCCAAGTAATATCTAAGTTGACGGTGGACATCAAGATAATGTAGCTTTTGTTCAGCTCTATCTGAATAGTTTGGGAAAAATACAGGGAGATCAATGGATTGATTCAAATTGTTCTTTGAAGCGACCTTAGGCAAAAAGGTTGGGTTAGTTCTCAAAGATACTCTGTCTTTGTGAAAAACCAAATAGGGGGGTCGAACCGAAAGAGCATGAAGTTCAGACACCCTCCTGGCTGATGTAATAGCCACTAGGAATAACGTTTTCCAAGACAGAAATTTCAGGGAACAAGAAACAGCTGGCTCGAAGGGGGGAAGAATCAAGGATGTCAGCACTAAATTTAGATCCCACCGAGGAGGAGGATTCCTGATTGGAGGCTTTAGTAGGAAAATTCCTTTCAAGAAGGCCCTGCAGAGCCTATGGGACATAATATTAACATAATATTATGATCTGCTATCCCGACATGAAAATTGGAAATAGCAGCCAATTGAACTCTGACTGTGGAAGAAGAGGAGCCTGCGTGAAAAATCTCTGCTAAGAAGTCCAGGACTGCCTGAACAGGGGCAGTAAAAGGATCAATATTCTTGGCCTTAGCCCAAAAAGAGAAACGTTTCCATTTGCTTGTATAAATCCTCCTGGTAGAGGATTTCAGCGAAGCTACTATGATGTCTCTAACTGGGTTAGAGATCAAAGGAAGCCTGGCTAAGGAAGGAAGTGGAGCAACCATGCTGTGAGGTTGAGAGAAGGGATAGACCGGTGCAGCTGACCCGATTGGTGAATCAGAAGATCTGGTACTGGGTCCAGATGCCACGGCTGCACCAAAAGGTGATGATGGAGGAACGGGAACCAAACTTGTCGAGGCCAGTAAGGGGCAATGAGAATCAATTTGGCTCTCAAAACGGTAGCTTTCTGGATAACCTGAGGGATCAGAGGAAATGGAGGGAAGGCATAAAGAAGTCCCTGGGGCCAATCCTGGGTCAGAGCGTCTCTGGGGGGATGGCCTGATAGAGGGAAGAGGGAGAAGAAGTCTGGACATTTGCTGTTTTGGGGAGTAGCAAAAAGATCGCAACATGGACGACCCATTCCAGAAAAATCTCTTCCGCTATAGATTGCTTGAGAGACCACTCGTGAGGCATGAGAATAGCTCTGCTCAATCTGTCCGCTACAATGTTGGTTTTCCCAGGGATATGCGTTGCTACCAGAAACCGATGAGAGGAGATCGCCCATTGCCATAGTCTGAGCGCTTCTCGACACAAGGGGTAGGACTTGGTTCCGCCCTGTTTGTTGATATACCAAACTACAGACATGTTGTCTGTGTGGACTGCAATTGTCCCTACGGGAAGAAAGTCGTTGAGGGCTTGCAACGGTAAAAGCACTGCTCTCATCTCCAGGACATTTATGTGCAGATGGTACTCGAACGGCTGCCACGCCCCATGAACCATCCTGCCCTGATAATGACCCCCACCCGATCAGGGAGGCATCCGTGGTGACAGTGGCTATCGGGGTACAAAGTACCTGCCTTGGTGAACCTGAGGAGATGTGATCCACCAAGCAAGATGATCTTTGCAAGTCTGTGTCACCAGAATCTGGTGACGCATTGGAAGTTGTTGGTATGACCACTGTGTGAACAGCATCCACTGAAGAAGGCGCATGTAGAATCGAGCCAGGGGAAGAAGAGTAATGGCCGCAGCCATGAGGCCTAATACCTTTAGAACCATTCTGGCCTGTACTTTGTTGGCCAGAATGATCCTGACATGACACTGAATGTCTGAAACTCTTTGATCTGTAAGGGTAGCTGACATCCGAACAGTGTTTAAGTTTGCGCCTATGAAGGTAATAGACTGGCAGGGCGATAAGGATGACTTTTCAAAGTTGATCGAGATGCCCAAATGAGAACAAAGATTTATTGTGTAATCCCTGGCTTGAATAAGCTGATGCCTGGTGGTGGCTGACAGGAGCCAGTCGTCGAGATACGGAAACACCTGGAATCCTTGACGTCTCAGGTGAGCCGTGACCACTGCCATGCATTTGGTGAACACTCTGGGGGCTGTAGTGAGACCAAAGGGCAGGGCTCTGAACTGGAAATGACTGGACCCCAGCCGAAAGCGGAGAAATCTCCTGGAGCGTCTGTGAATTTTGATGTGATAGTACGCATCCTGAAGATCTATTGAGCACATCCAGTTGTCCTTCTGTAAGAAGGGCAGAATTGACTGAAGAGTGACCATTCGAATCTTGTCTTCCTCACAGACTTGAGTCTGCTGAGATCCAATATTGGTCTCCAGTCTCCGTCTTTTGGGGACCAAAAGAACCTTGAGTAGATTCCGGCTCTGAATGGTCTGTTGTAACTGGCTGAATGGCTCTTTTTGCAGTAGTTTTGAGACTTCTAACTCTGCAATTTCCTTAGACCGGTGGTACATCTGGAAGGGAATTTGAGGGAAAGGACTTTCCTCGAAAGGAATTATGTAACCCTTGGATATGATCGACTGTACCCATCTGTCTTGAGTGAGGGAATGCCAGGCTTCTGGGTACAGTGATAATCTTCCCCGACTGCCTCCAAGGAGGGACAGCCGGGCAACATCTCAGGGATGCTGAAAGGGCTTGTCAGAGAGAGGCTCTCTGTTTCCTGGTTTTGGACACCCTCTGCCTCTAGAGCGCGCCTGTTGTTGTTACCCCTCTGCCTCTAGGGGTAAACTGACCACGTGAATCCGGCGTGACTCCTTGGGATTTAGAACCACATTTTTCCACCCTTCTGTCCTTTGGGATAAGGTCTAGAAGGGGTGGAAAACGGACTCCTACAGCAGAAAGAGTTTTGCCGTCCTGTTCGCACCTGGTCAAAGTTTCCTTCACCTGAGGGCCAAACAAAGCTGACCCATCAAAGGGAGAATTTGTGAAGGACGCCTTGAAGGGATCTGCAAAGTCACATAGCCGCATCCAGGCTTGGCGCCTAAGAGCCACACCTGTACCTGCGGCTCTACTCGCTCCATCAGCAGCATATGATATTAGCCGCATGGAGGAGTTTGCAATGGAATTAAGGGTTCCTAGCTGAAGCAATCTTTCTTGAGCTCCTGCAGCTGTAGGATCCTGTACTACTTCACCCAGCTCCTTGAGGATATCCCTCTGGAGTCTGGTGAAGTGACATAGGTAATTCAGCGAACATAGCAAAGGTCGCTGAGGAAAACATCCGCCACTGCACCTATCCATGGTCCTAGAGTCCTTATTAGGAGGATGGACGGTAGAAGGATCTGCAGGTTCCTTCTTGGTGGCAGCAGCCACCACCATGGCATCAGCGGGACACCCTTAGTGAGGAATTGCTTGTCACCTGGGGCAGTGATAAATTTTGTACGCCTCCTAGGGACTGGCTCTTCAGTGTCACGAGCTGCCCATGCCTTCGGGCAATAACTTGCATAAGGGGTCGAAGGCGGACGCGCCCAGGAGGAGGAGGGCCGCGATCCAAACTCCTCTAGCTATACTGACTCATCCTCTGAGGGATTGTTGGTCGGCCAGTTTCCCCTCTGTATAAGGAGTTGTAGGATGTCTGAGAAGGAGTCATCCTCAGACGGGGATCTAGGGGATCCCTCTGACTCAACAAAGTCAGTATCCGAAGAGACAGACTCGGGAGTCTACATGTTTCCTCTTACAAGTCCTCTTCCTAGGAGGATCTCCCAAACATCAGGAGAATCCTCGGAAGAGGGGAAATTCCCAATGGGGAAACCTGAGGCGGAGGATCTCTGGGTCCTGTAGCAAGAGAAGTGGCAGAGATGTCAACAGGCACTATAGAGGGAGGAGCTAAGGGAACAGACTGCTGACTGATACCAGTGGCCAGCACACTCATCACCTCGAATGCTCCTCCCAGGCAGGTCCGAGAGAACCCGTTCAAGAACTAGGAACTCCAGGGACCACCGAAGGGAAGTCTCCGAGGCAGATGTCGGAGCCGAGCTCACCAAGGCCGAGGCTCCAAGGAAGAGCGGGTTCGACAACGGTCCGATGCCACTCACCCCTCGGAGGAGACCATGGAAGCCCGACCACCGAATCCCTCTAAGGAAGGTCTCAAGAGGAGATAAGAGTAGAGGCTGAAGGAACAGAAGGGGTATCTGTCCTCCAGCCGTAGCAGTAACCATTCCCAAAGACTCCAACTCCAAGCTCTGGGGTAGAGTTGAAGGAGGAACTGTAACGGGTGTGGACCAACAGTCGCCTGTTGAGACGGACTATGTAACATTTGGGCCAGTACCTGTGACTTAAGTAATCTGCTGACCACTCTCTAGGTCATGGTCTGAAAGTCTGGATGACCGTGAGGATCGGCTCCGATGGCTCCGTTCCCAAAGGAGAGGTGAAGCCGGAGCCGAAACTATCCGCTCCAAGGAAGGAGACCTCGACCTCTTCCTGGAATGCGCCATCGGAACCGATACTATAGATCCTGTCGGAGCCGAAGACTTATCGGAGCCGACAGGAAGCCTCGATGCATCGGCTCCAGCCGGAGCCGATACAGCCACAAAAGTAACGGTGTCGGAGCCGATCGGAGCCGACACCGATGCCTGTGCCACATGGTGGTAGGAACCGATCGGAGCCGACACGGAGGTGGTCGATGCAGAATCGGCACCGATAGCCATCGGTGCCGAAGGCTTAGTTAAGCCAGAATCGGCTCCAGCCAGAGCCGATCTCGACTCAGAACGAGTCGGAGCCGAGGCCGCAGGCTTAGACACAGAAGCCTGGGCCTTGGAAGATTTGGCTGATTTAGATGGAGCCGACTTAGCGGAGAGCCCTCCGGCTTAAGAAGGCCCCTAAGTATCAGCTTGTTTCTTTCCTGCAGGACTCTCTGGCTGAAGGAATGACAAATAGCACAGGAGTCCTGCAGGTGAAGAGGCCCCAGGCAATACAGGCAAGAAGTGTGACCGTCTGTCAGAGACATCTTCTGACAGCACGAGTCACACTTCTTAAAGCCTGAGACCCTCTCCTTTGACATGGTGTTTCACAACACACACACACACCAGTCAAAGAATTAAATTAAATAAAATACCAAAAGGTATTACTAGAAAAACACACACACACACCCTAACAGGGGGGGGATGGGATGGGTAAAGTTTGACTAAAAAAAATTAGCAGAGACAGGTATTTTCTGTCAGAAAATCTATATAATTAACTTAAAACTAAAAATTAAAGGGTTTTTAGCAAAATGGGGCTTAAATATCAAAGTAGTGAATCACTTACCAGGAGCTGGTAAAAGGAGGACCTCATAAGCGAAGCGGCAAACGAGATCTGGGTACTTACCGCCTTGCATCATGGGATATGGGGCTGCCTCGAGCTGGTAAAAGTGACTCTCGAGATTAGCAAGTGCAGAGTCGGAGCCGAGGGATCGGCTCCGAACCCATCAAGCAAGAATGAAGGCGAGATTGACAAAGTACAGTTTTGTACCTACCATAAATGTAGATGTCCGAACTGGATAGCATCTGCAGTCATAACAACTGGGTTGTCCTGTCGTCAGGCAGCCCTTCAGTCGGCCGGATTCCAAAGTCCGGGTCCGGCTTCGGCTGATGTCGCACTTCACCCGACGTCATCTCTGTTGGTCTTCGGGTATAAAAGCATCAGCCGACGCCATTTTCCTCAGTGTTTCTTGCCCCAGATGCCAGTAGCCCTCTTGAAGGCTAAAATTTGGATAGATGCCAATGTTTCCAAAAAGATAGAGGTAAACACAAAAATAAGCATGTATGTACATATATACAAACAAATACACCATAAAAGAATCCCCCCCACCAGCTAGCTATTAGGAGGGTAAACACCCTAGGAGTACCACAGAGGGGAAGGAGGGAGGGTAATCCTGACTGCAGATGCTATCCAGTTCGGACATCTACATTTATGGTAGGTACAAAACTGTACTATGTCCTTCATGGATGCATCTGCAGTCATAACAACTGGGTAGAATACCATAGCCAACTAGGGGAGGAGGATAAAAGTAGATTATGGTGTGTTTAGGATCCCTTGCAGTACAGCAGTGGCAAACCCTGCTCGGGATCTGGAATATAGAGGCAAATTATAATGCTTGGCAAATGTATGCACGGAGGTCCAAGTAGCCGCCTCAATAATGTCTTTGGTTGCCACTCCTCGTAAGAAGGCTGTGGTAGTGGCTGTTGCCCTTGTAGAATGAGGTCTTATGTTCTGTGGAATTGGTTTTCCATGGAAGGAGTAACAGAATCGTATGCAATTTCCTATCCATTTGGAGATTGTCTGTTTGGAAATAGCTTTTCCTTCCCTTCCTGTTGCATAGGCTACAAAAGTTGGTCAGTCTTTCTGCTATTTTTGTTCTGTCCAAGTAGTAGCGTAGCTGTCTATGTACATCCAAGGTATGCAGTATTCTTTCCCTCTGTTTTGTGGGTTGGGAAAGAAGGTAGGTAGGTGGATTGCCTGGTTTAAAGACACTCTGGATACCACCTTAGGCATAAATGTAGGATTAGTCCTCATGGACACTCTATCTTGGTGGAAGATTAGGAAGGGTTGCACTGCCATTAAGGCCTGTAGTTCTGAAACCCTCCTTGCTGAAGTAATTGCCAGTAGGAAAGCAGTTTTCCATGACAGGTGTTGTAGGTCTGCTGTTGCTGCTGGTTCAAAGGGTGATAGTGTCAACTTTTCTAGCACAAAGTTTAAGTCCCAAGCTGGTAATGGTGGTTTCCTTGGAGGTTTTACATTCTTGATTCCTCCGAGGAACTGCCTGAGCAAAGGGTGCGAAAAACAGGTGGATCAAAGCTGTATTCTGCTGAAATAGCTGATGCATGTATCTTGATGGAGGAGTAGGACAGGCCTGAATGAAGAAGTTCGCCAGATACTCCAGAATGTTAGGCATATCTATGTTTGACACATCTTTTCCTCTTTCCGTACTCCAAATGACAAACCTTTTCCATTTTCCAGCATAGTTCCTTCTTGTTGAAGGTCTGCGTGCTTCAAGAATAATGTCTAACTCTTTGGGAAAGTTCTGGATTAGCTGCTGCTATGTGATGTTCCATGCAGTCAGTTGCAACGTTTTTAGGTTTGGATGTATGATGCTGTAGTTGTTCTGAGTTAACATCAAAGGCATCAGGGTATTGGCCACATATTGTTCGAGACATGCTCCTCAGCAGTGGGTACCAGTGTTGTCTTGGCCAGTTTGGAGCTATCAGGATTATCCTTGGACGTTCTTCCTTGATTTTTAGTAGTACTTTGTGTATCAAGGGAAGAGGTGGGAATGCATATGCTGTTAGGCCTTTCCAGCTGAAGGAGAGCGAATCCACTTTCCATGCTAGTGGGTGGAATGTCCTTGTGCAGAACTTTTGAGCTGGTGATTGAGAGGTGATGCGAATAGATCTATCGGAGGCATTCCCCATTTCTTTGAGATGGTCTTGAAGATGTCCGGTGCAGCTTCCATTCGTGGGCATCCGATGTGGTTCTGCTTAATATGTCTGCTAGAGTATTTTCTTTTCCGGTACAAATATTGCCTGTAACTGGATGTTGTAGCTGAGTGCCAGGGTCCACAGCTCCAAAGTCATTCTGCATAGGGGTATGAATGAGTGCCTCCCTGTTTGTTGATGTACCACATGACTGTGGTGTTGTCTGTCCTTATCATCAACTGGCCCTCTTGGAGAAATGGTTTGAACTTTTGGATTGCCAGTTTTACTGCCAGCATTTCTTTTAGGTTGATGTGCAGGTGAAGTTGATCCTGTGTCCACAATCCTTGCACGCATTTGTCCAGCATGTGGGCCCCATCCTAGGTCTGAAGCGTCTGTTGTGATGGTCTGGCTTGCTTGACATCTGCGAAAGGGTAGGCCTGGGTTTGACTGACATGCCTGAGCCCACCATAGGAACTCCTGCTTTAAACATGGAATTAGTGGGATTTCTGTTTCTAGGCTGTGTCTGTGTTGGGACCATAAATTCTTTAGGTACCACTGTAGTTTTCTCATATGTAGTCTGGCAAATGGGACCAAGATTATGCATGATGCCATGAAGCCCAAGGCCTGCAGTACTTTTCTTGCTGTTAACTTGTTCAGTTTTGTTAGTGCCAAGAAGTAAAGAGGGAGTTCTTTTGTTTTTCTGTAGTCAGGAATGCCATTTGTTTTACTGTGTCCAATTCACCAAGAATGTCCTTGTTTGGGATGGTATCAGCCTTGACTTTTGTAAATTGACTGTGTATCCCAGTGCTTGTAGCAAGTAAATGACCCTTTGTAAATCTGTTGTCAGCTTGCTTTTGTTGTCCCTTGTAGCAGGCAGTCGTCCAGGTATGGGTAAATTTGAATTCCCTGTAGTCTGCAATGGGCGATTACTGATGCCAGGCATTTTGTGAATACTCTGGGCGCAGTAGATAAGCCAAAGGGCAATGCTGAGAATTGATAGTGCTCTGATCCTGCAAGGAATCTGAGGTATCTTCTGCAGATTGGTCGAATGGGGACGTGCAGGTATGCCTCCTTGAGATCTAGAGTTACCAGCCAAGACTCCTTGCCCAGCATGGGAAGAAGTTGCTGTAGGGTCAGCATTTTGAATTTTGGGACAATGATGTATGTATTTAAGGTGGACAGGTCGAGAATTGGTCTCCAACTTATTACCTTTCTTGGAACTAGGAATAGTCTGGAGTAGAACCCCTTTCCTTGCTCTGCTGTTGGCACTCTTTCCACAGCTCTCATGTTTGCTAACTCCATTATCTGTTGTAGTGCCTCTGTTTTTGATTTGGAGGTAGATTTGGCATTCCTCTTTGACTGGGAAAGTGTGGAAGTGAAACCGGTAACCTTGATCTATGGTTTGTAAAATCCACTTGTCTTTTGTTATGTAGTGCCAGTTCTTTGAAAATAAGGTTAACTTTCCGCCTAGAGGAGCTGCTATTTGTTCCCTGGTAGGCGGATTTAGGGTTAAGTCACTGTGGTTGTGCTGATGTAGTGGCAGTGGTTGTGTCTGTGCCTCTGTTGTTACCTTGCCACTGTCGCCCCCTGTAGGCACCTCCTCTGGATTGGTTGCTGCCTCTGGAGCGTCTATTCCTGCACCTTTGAAATTTTGTGGAGTCAGGAAAGGACCAATTTTGGCAGGCCAGTTCCTGCTAAACCTTGGGGTTGAACCTGCAAGAAATCTTTAACCGTTTGAACAGATTTTGCCTTTTCTTCCATTTTCTTCATAACCTGCTGGGCAGGTGTACCAAACAAACTTGTCTTATCCATAGGAGCATCTAGCAACTTAGCTTTAACATGATCCGGTAAAGCTTGCTCCTTTAGCCATGCATGCCTTCTTATCACTGTGCCAGTCATGGCTGATCTAAATGAAGCCTCCAGTGCATCATAGCCACATTTTAATGAATGGTTGCTAACCTGTTGTATGTTATTTACCATTTCTAATACATATTTCTTATCAAGAGATTCATCAGTGGTTAGTTTTTAGTTAACTGATCAAGCATAAACTCTTGGTATTGTATCATGTGAAACTGACAGTTTAAAGCTCTAGCTGAGAGAGTAGCTGAAGTGTAGACCTTTTACCCCATCTGTCTAACGACCTTGCTTCCCTTTCAGAAGGAATAGGGTTTTAGCTATGGTCGCGCTACTGCCTTGGGACCCTGGGATATAGTTTCGGGTCTGCAAGTGGGGCCTTGTAAAGGTGGTGATGAGTATCTGGCACCCTGTAAAATCTGTCTGGTTTGGCAGGGGCTGGGGTAAAGAATCTGGAGCGGAGCAGACATCATTGAAAGCATCATCCACCACAGAGAGAACAGGAGGTATAGCTAAGGGCCTGTGCTGTGGGAGGTGCAGAAAGGTCCTAAGTCTTTTTCTGGAGTCTGAAAAATCCTGTTGCTGCCATTGGAACTGCTCTCGCATGGCATGTAAGGTTTCCCCAAAGGAGAATTCTTCTGGTGGGGAAGCAGCTGGAATGGATTCTTCAGCATCAGAATCTTCAAAATTGGAGAAAGGAGCCTCTGGCTGGTCAGTTATGTCTGATTCGTCAGCAGAATCATCAGAGGACACTGGCTCAGGGGGCTCTGCCCTAGGTCTCTTCTCTGGGGGCTGCGAGGCCCTGTCTGGGTGAGATTGAGATCCTCTAATTAATGAAATTAAATCTTCTGCCAAAGTAAGCATTTGAGAACTAGCAGAGGGCCTGGCTGTGGGGGGTTTAACAGGCACTGTCTTAGTAGTCTTGGCTGCTTTAGCCCTGGCGAAGGCCTTAATGGACATGGCTGCTGGAGGCCTAGCAGCACCACGTGCTGGGGTAGAGACATCCAAGGGAATGGTGTCTGATAAGTCAGTGGCAACCACCGTAGTGGATAAAATTTCTGAGGCCGATTCAAGAGTGGTAGCAGGGGCCTCAGTTGTAGAGATAGGTTCAGCTGTACTTTGATCAGTTTTCTCGGTTTCGGGCGAAACCCGAGACACTCGCGGTTTGCTTAACCATGGTTTCGGCCGATACCGCGGACCGCGAGTGTCGGTCTTTATCTTTGCCTTTTTTGACAGATTGGGTAGTCGGAGGATCCGGCGGCATAATGTACGCAAAATCAGAACCGAAAAACTGTTCTGCAAACTCCGACCGACGCCTAAGCGTTCGTCGGTTGAAAGAAGCACAGGCCGAACAGGCTGCTACGTCGTGGGCTGGGCCTAAACAAGGCAGACAATAAGAGTGGAAATCTTTATGAGGTATTTGTTTCCCACAGGTTAAACAATTATTAACTTTTTCTGACATCGGCTGAGGCAAGAAAGAGTCCCCAACGGGGTACTTAGCTTTAGAAGTCTTGAGTATTCGGTAGAAGTAATCTCTGGATCCGACCGACCGGCACTTGCGAACAGCTTCTGCTTCGGGCGCCACGCGGCAAGAAAGACGGAGGAAAATGGCGTCGGCTGATGCTTTTATACCCGAAGACCAACAGAGATGACGTCGGGTGAAGTGCGACATCAGCCGAAGCCGGACCCGGACTTTGGAATCCGGCCGACTGAAGGGCTGCCTGACGACAGGACAACCCAGTTGTTATGACTGCAGATGCATCCATGAAGGACATCTTAACATCCTTTTTTCTCCATTTGTCTAGTGCCCTTGAATCTCTGTCAGAGGGGGCAGGATTTTTTGTTGTTGAGGCCTTAACTCCCTTTGGACCCTGTGAAATAGTTTCAGGATCAGCAGCAGGGTTTCTAAATAAAAAATTATGCGAGTCAGGGACCCTGAAATATCTGTCAGGCTTACTGGGAGCCGGAGGTAATGAGTCAGGGGTCAAGCTTGACTCCGAAAACACATCATCCACAATGTCTAAAACAGTGGGAATGGCTAAAGGCTTGTGCTGAGGGAGAAGGAAATCCCTGAGCCTCTTTTTTGATTCTGAGAAGTCTTGACTCTCCCAGTGAAAATGCTCCCTCAAAGTATGCAAGGTTTCTCCAAATGAATAATCCTCTGGAGGAGATGCAGATGGAATAGACTCCTCATAGGGAGGTATAGATAATTCCTGATCAGAAGAAATAGAAACCTGATCTGAAGATTCATAATCAGTGTCTTGCCTAGGCCTCTTATCTGGAGGGGGATGGGTACCCCTGATCAAGGTAACAAGGTCTTCAGAGATTTTGATCATCTGTTTTTTAGGCATAGAGGCCTGTGCATGTGGCTCACGTGTCAGTTTTTTTCTTTTAGAAGTTGCCTTTGACTTTGGTTTTGCAGCTGTCGCTGGTTTGATATATACATATCGAGGTCTGAATACACCCTCAGAAGCTGGTGCCTGCTCAGCGGCTCAGGACCCATCTGAGGGAGATACATCGGTCGGTATAATACCTTGAGTATCTTGCAGCATGCCGGACTCCACATTGGTGTCAGTAGAGGCCTGCGACTCGAAGGTAGCGGGTATCAGGGGCTGCGAAAACGCCTCAAAGAGTACCGGCAAACTGGCGACTGGCTTAGGAGAAGCTTTGTCGTCGGTTTTGGAACTCGACTGACTTTCTCTGTCCTTTTCTTTGCGTTTTTTATGTACTCCAGTAGTCGGATTGTTATCAGACGACATTTCTGGGTAGTTAAATCTGTTTTCAAAATACTTTGATGCAAAAATATACCGACGCTTAATAGCGTGTTGGTTAAATCTAGCACAAAACCAACAGCCAAGCACGTTGTGATCAGGGCCTAAGCAAGTAATAGAGTATAAATGGAAATCCTTATGAGGTATTTGCTTCCCACAAGTAATACAATTATTCACTTTTTCTGACATCGGTAAAAAGCAAGAAAAAAATTTCCCCAAAGGGGTACTTAGCTTTAGTGAAGACTTTGGTTCTGAAACTCAAACTCGAATATTTCAGTTGTCAGCCGACCAGCACTTGCGAAATGCTTCTGCTTCGGGCACCGAGCGGCAAGAAAGACGGAGGAAAATGGCGTTGGCTGCATATTTTACACCCCTGACGTCATGGAAGAGAATACAGCAACCGGCGCAGGACCCAAGACTTTGGAATTCGGGCCGACTGAGGGGAACCTGCCAGCAGATTACCCAAATGTAATGACTGCAACAGTGAAACACGAAGAACATCCTACACGGACGTTCTTTCCAGACTTGGTTGTGCAGCCTCCGAAATGGTACCCGCTATACCAAAGTCTGCTGGTTCTGTACATTCCTGTAGGCATACCTCGGCCACAGGGGGAATGTCAGGTGGAAGCGGTGCAGCTGTAGTTTCTGCCTTGAACTTTTGGCCTTCTTTTTTGGTGGCTCGGTGGTATGAATGGACAGCCCTTCCATCCCAACAGCCAGATGTTTAAGTCTTTGGCTTTCCAGACAAATGTTAAGGGCATGCAGACAGCTGCAAAGGGTCTTCAGGATGACTGCTTAACAAATGGCACAGTCATTATGGTCACGGTTGGGCCCTAAAACAGACAGGTTGTTGGAGTCCTTATGAGGGATATGACATCGACACCTACACTTTCCTTTTCTGGATGACATGAACCTGGGCAGACATGCAGTGATCAAGAAAATAATAAGAAAAAGGCCCCAACAGGATACTTAACATTAAATCGCAGAATCTGAAGGCAGGATAAGCTGATGTTCGACTGGCAGCATAGAAGTTCTGGAGAAGGTACACGCAGACATCACTTTTATGGCTCATGTTCACTACAGCCAACATCAGACATCCCACGTACCTTGCAGTGACTAAGGCTTTTGTATACTGACCAGACGTCCGAGTCGCTAGGTGGAGGCTAACCCAAAGATTAAGAAAACTACAAAATGAGAATACAAGGACATCTATTACTACTCCTGGACACAAATGTAAAATAAGGATTATGGTCTTTAATTGCTGGAGATGCTTAACGCAGGTTTCTTGGGTACCACTGCAGTTTTCTCATGTAGATTAGCATGGGTCACCATGAGAATGGTGGAGGCCATGTAACCCAACAAAGGATCTGCCTGGCAGTCATCTGGGGCTTTGTTACCTTAGTTTGGAAGAGTTTGGTCAGAGTCATGTCATTGCTTAACTTCTTTAGAAACTTGTGTCCTGAAGGGCACCAAGAAAGATGCAGCTGAGACTGGAGTTGTGACTACTGGAAGTTTAATGTGAAGCCTAGGTCTGTAAGGCACTGCAAAGTGTTCTGTAAAGTCCACCTCATCTCCTGCAATAAAAACAATTAATGGCAAATGCTTACACCTTTGGTTCTGCATTGTTATACCACTGACACCAAGAATTTGGTGAACACCCTTAGCACAGTAGCTTAACCAAAGGGCATATGGAGGTAAGCTCCTTTCAAATCTAGAGTAACCATGAATACCTGTGGGATTAGCATGGTAAGTACTGCTCTCAAAATTCAATTTAGTCTTAAAAGGTATAAAATGGGTTACCAATATCTGCCCTTCCTGGGTACCAAGTCTGGAATAGAATCCCTTCTATCTGGTCTTAGAGGAACTATTTTATATAGTGACCCAGGATAACATTTCATCCAAGAGCTGTTTCATCAGATAGATGTACTTGCTCTTTTGATACTGTGAGGATTTTTTTTTCTTGCAGTTTTGCAAGAACTGCAGCCTTTTTTTCAGTTTTGCAAGAACTGTACCTTGTTCACCTTGGAGATAATATGTTTAGAACCCACTGGTCTGAAGTTCTTTCTAGCAATTGACTGAGGCAAGATAACAGCTTACCACTAGGACGGCAAACGTCTGGGAGAGGAAGGACCAACATATGTTTTTTGGGGATGGGGAGTGAGAGCACCATGACAGTCAGAGTTGCTCGCTAGGTATAAAGGGGACTTGTTGCCCTGACACCCCCACACCCCATCCACCTTGCCTCTGCTCTCATACCGATTTTCTTTTCTGAAAGGCCTTCCTACCCTTGGACAGCTTTCCTTGTACTTTGTCTCTGGTAAAAAGTACATTATTTAGATGGGAGATTTCTACAATACTTGAGAGAGTGATACATTTCCTATTCTTCTTCAGTAAGAACGGAAATTACAGTTGTGTAAATAAACTTACTAGAACAGCAAATGTTCAAATGGTCACTGGTGCAGTATCCTTAGTTCTATGGGTTACATCCTGCTAAGGATACTACAACCAGGTAGCTTTCATAGTTTAAGGGCACCTTCCATGCACCCAAACTGCTCCAATTCAAGCACAGTTGAAGAAAGAGTGATGATCAAGCCCTTCACAGCTTTTATGCCAACTGAAAAAGGGAAATTACAGCCATAAGAGGTCAATGCCAGGGAAATAAAGTCCTCACACTGGCAACAAAAAGTAAGGCAGCTGAAGGGATATAGATTAAGGGGCTACTGCAGCAGTGATCAGTCGAACACCTACAGTTATGGTTACGTTTACTTACACAACTGTACTATGTTCATCATACTGATTACTACTAAAGAAACCTTAGCTATATGGGTAAATACTATAGTTTACACTAACTGGAAGGAGGAAAAAGGAAGGATGAGGGTCCAGGAGCCCCCGAGAATGCTGATAGCAAAGCCTGCTCTAGACCTTGAAAAAGAATCTAGTTTGCAGTGTTTTGTAATGCTTTGCACAGAGGACCAAGTTGTTGCTTCTACGAGATTTCTAGAATTCAAACCTATCCAAATAGCCACAGATGAAGTCATAGCCCTGGTAGAGTGAACCTTGACCCAGCCTGGAATCGCCTTATTGCGATGGGTATAACAAAAGGTAATGGCATGAGACAATCATTTGGAGACAGACTGCTTTGATATAGGTCATCCTTTTTTATTACCTTCATTCATAGATACTTCTCCTATCTACTTCCTCTTTGTTTGGTGGTCTTTCAATTGCTTTTACCTTATTTCCCAATTCTCTATAAAACTTTTTTGAACCATCAATAAATTGCTTATTTTGTACTTATCTCTTATATTTATCTGTGTATCCTCTAAGCTTTTTCCGCTTGTACCGAAATTTTTAGTTTATTTGCGATAGTGCATGATAGATCCTGGTCTGTCCTAATACTGTGCATTGCTTTAATCACATCTATCTTTCTCAGTAATTTTGTTGATCTATTCCCTCTTCTATAATCTTCTAACAGTGACACCTTCATATTTGCTTCAAATTGCATCTGTAAATACTATGATTTTAGTTTTACTTCTGTATTTACTGTTATATAGTTACTTGTTTATAACTTTTGTTACTGTGGAGCTTTTTACAACTGTTTATAACTTTTGTTACTGTGGAGCTCTCCTCCCCAGGACTCCATTGAAAATGGGTTCTTCTTGGCCCAATGGACCATCCTGGCAAACAAACTGCAAAAAAAGTAAATAAGAAATGAATAAATGATCAGTTTCAGAAAATGTTAAGATCTGCAAAGATAATATCAGAGTTGTCTGTGGACATGGAGGATAAGGATAATCCTTTATCCTTTATTTTTAGGTTCAGGAAATAACAGATATGGGGCGGCCACGGTGGTGCAGCGGTTAGCGTTGCCGCCTCACAGCAAGAGGTTCTCCGGTTCGATCCTTGGCTGGGGTGCCTTCTGTGCGGAGTCTGCATGTCCTCCCTATGGTTGCGTGGGTTTCCTCTGGGTGGTCCGGTTTCCTCCCACATCCCAAAGACATGCAGTAGGTGAATTGGACACTCTAAATTGGCCCTAGGTGTGAGTGTGTGCATGTGTGTGCCTTCTGTAGAAGGTTGGGCGCCGGCCTGGCAACTCGACACCGTAAAACTCCACTGCCAATCATGAGCGGACAGATGATCCGCTGTGGCGACCCCTAACCGGGAAAAAGCCGAAAGAAGAAGGAAATAACGGATATGGATAGTTTATCTTAAAGTAAACTAGGATATGACTTTAGACACAAAGGAAGAAATAGCTCAGAAGAAAAAATCAATTTTTTGCAAAAATGAGATGAGGCTTACCATAAGTGTGTACAACTCAGACGGACAAAATCAGAGCAATCAGAAAAACTGTTTTCCATATTAAGTACCTCAAATCAGCCTAATGAGCTGGTTTGAATGGAGCAAGAGTTAATTATTCCAAAACAAACATGAGAGCCCAAGGAAGAGGCACATGTTTTCTAGGAGGCTCGTTATGTTAAAACCTCTTTCAAAAACATTTTGATGCATTTCCATCTTAAAAGGAGCAGATCCAGAGGCAGACATGCTGAAATTACCAACAAATGAACCCTGACAAAGGGATAAGAAAGGCTACAGGAAAACTCCTCATACAAATGTTGTAGAACCAAAGAAATATTAGCCTTTAAGAGGGTTCTGGTTCTTACCTTGGCACTAATGGGACAAACTTTTCCATTTGTCAATATATGACTTCCTAGCAGCAGAATTTCTTACCTTCTTTAGTACTTGTTGTACATCTTCAGAAAATAGGTGCCTAAAAGGTACTAAAATTCTATCATTCAGGCAGTTAGCTGAAGTTGTTTCAAGTTGGGATTATTAAACACCCCCATCTTGTGCAAGTAGGACTGGGCTGAAAACTGTAAGAATTAGAAAAAAGCCAGTTCAATTTACCTAGCTTTGGGAAGAAGGCAGGGGGCAGGTTGTGGTCTGAGGATCAGGCAAGGGCCGGCTTTTGTCTGACAGTGGTCTGCATAGGTTTGGCTACTACTGAGGTTTTAGGATCCTTAGGGGAATGACCCTACACTATGGTTTAGTAGTCACTGCAAAGAAGTCCTCCTTGACAATAGCTATGGGTAAACTGAGTAGACATGGCTCCTAGGTAGACAAATCCTTCTCTCCAGTAAAGTCTAATGGCATTTTGGTCCTGCAAGGCATACGTTCTGCAAAAGACAAAAAGCCACCTGAAGGTCACTGTCTGAGGCTTCTTCCAAGGTAGTCATTAGGTCTGATGGTAGCAAGCCATCTTATCCAAGAGAAAATGGATATGAAAGGAGGCTAGGGAGCTGGATGACTCTTGATGGGACCTCTAGTGCTGAGAATATTAGTAACGTGGAGGTGCTTTACTGGTTCCTGGACCTAATGACTACCTTGGGAGAAAACATTCTTGTTTACAATACAAAGTAGTTTACTAAACAGATGAAAAATAGGGAGTATGCCTGCTAACAGTTTTATTGATACCCATTCAAAATCAGATCAGAGTCAAAAAGTTTAAAAGAAGTGAAATTAAAAACAAGTAAATATTCCCAGTGTAAGCATATGCAAGGAGGAAATAGGCTTAAGACTTGGAATATATTACATTTTTAAACTGGCTCAGGAACTTGCATCCTCCTGTGGTAACAGTACAAAAAAAAAAAAAAAAATACCTTACCACGTGAAGTGGGGAAAAATATCTTTTATAATGAAAAATTGTAAAATGGGCTCAGATGCACAGCCATTAACATAAAAGGAAGCTCAGCTGTGGCTGGTATTAAAGACAGCGAAAAACTGTACAAGGCAAGAAATGCTACTGGGAAAACGCCAAGCATTTATTTGGACTAAAGGTTAGAGATTGATTATATTCCTTCACAGGGAAGGCAAAGAGAAAGAAACAAAAGACTAGCACTGGTGGAGTTTTTAGTAAAACCGAGAACAGAAGCTGCTGTTCAAAAGGAATAATTAGTACAGCATATAAAATATTGCATGATAACTGTAAGACTCAATCAGAGGAGGCTACAAAGGATCGGAAGAGAGACTGGATAAGTAATTCACAAAGAAACAATGGGGGGAAGTACGTATGTCTCCCAAAAATGCACCACCACCTAGAAGATTTAGGATTTTTGGGAGGAAATGTTTACATAGATATTTGTATATCCCAAGCAGACTCCCGATAATGTTTCCTCAGGTAGCAAATGTTGGAGGTGTAATAGGGAAGAAGGAAGTAAATGGGAAGATTTTTCTGGGGGTGTAATGAGTTGGTAAACCTTAAGGATTCTCTGCAGACTACTCTAAGACAGGGATGAGCAAATTGGTGTATACAAGGAAATGATTCTTCTGAGCTATGACACAGTATCAGAATTGCCAAGACTTAGTAAGGTCTTGCTGAGCCTAATTAAGTGGATGCCAAAATAGCAATTACTAGAAAATGGAAATCAAAGTCCAAACCAACTGTACTAAAGTAGTGAATTTATTTATTATTTATTTTATTTATTTTATTTTATTTTACATTTGTTGACCGGGCTAGTCCAGCTGGATAATTTCCATTTTCAGTGGAGGCCCGGGGAGAAAAGCTCCTCAGAATTAAAACAAAGGTTATACAAAATTGAAGATTAACTATGAGATCCTTTAACAGATATTAAGTTACCATGGATAGTTATTAGTCTGGATCAAGAAAAAAATAAAACACATAGAATACTATTTATGTATTACAAGAGACATTGATTATATCTAGAACTACACTCCATACAAATCATTGCATACATATTAGTGTATATACAATGTATAATTTTTTTTTTTTTTTTTTTTTTTTTTTTTTTTTTTTGAGAACAGTAGAAACTGTATGAATATAGTAGGAAATAAAATAACTGGAATTGGGATCTTTAGAAAAAAGGCAGGAACAAATTACAAAGACAAAAATAAGAATTCCGGGAACAATAAATACATACAGGGGAGGAATGAGATTTAAAAGAAGGCAGGATTTAAATGAACTATGTAATGTCTGACCGACAATGACTGGGTAGATTATAAGTGATACATAATGTTTGCAACTAAAAGTATGTCAATATGGTTTGTGATGTATAATGCTTGCAACTAAGATGATGTCAATATGGTTTGTTTTAAGTGCATGATCACCTATGCCATAACTGATGATTTAATAAATTTTTTTTTTAAACAAAGACAAGAAATGCTGCTGTAGAAAAAAAAGACATGCAAGGCACACTTTTACTAAAATAAAATAAGATGAATCTTTTAGTCGAAGTACTACCGCCAGCCATGAGGAATTCTCCATTTGCAGGACCTAACTTCCTGGCACCGGATTAGTATACTTCCCCCGACACAAGGGCCTACACACCATGCCTTCCCCTAGGAGTGCGCTCATTCTCACAAATATCACTAACTCAATTCCCTGGATGTGGACAGGCACAGCCATCTGTAAGTCACCAAACCATAAGCAGTGCGCTCTTTAGCCCCCCCCTCAAATGCTGGCGCAGCAGCAGGCTGGACAAAGTACAGTTGTGTAACTACCATAAATGTTGATGCTCGAGTGTACTCACTGTTGCAGTCATTACTCTTGGGTTATCCTGCTGGCAGGCTACCCACAATCGGCCAGAATTCCAAAGTCTAGGTCCGGCGTCGGTTGTTGTTGCCTGTTCCCTGATGTCAGTGCGCCAGGGGTATAAAAGATGCAGCCGACGCCATTTTCTTCAGTTTTTCTTGCTCCAGATGTCAGGTGCCCCCAAAAAGGTAGGCTAAAAAATTATGCCAATAATTATGCATGCAGTAAAATAAACATTTCCTTCATCTATAAGCAAATACATCACATAGGTTATATAAGATAGAGAAGTATAGGTAAGTCCCAGCAAAGAAAAGGGGGATGGTGGGTGGGTAACCTGGACTGCAACAGTGAATACACTCGAACATCTACATTTATGGTAGGTACACAACTGTACTATGTTCATCGTGTTTCACTGTTGCAGTCATTACTCTTGGGTTGAATCCCAAAGCTGAGGTTGGGTGGCTGGGCCTAAATAGGATTAGGAGAGGCTATAAGGCCTTGCAGAACTGCAGTGGCGAAGCCTGCTCTGGATTTAGAGTAGAGTAGAGAGGTAAATGGCAGTGCTTTGTAAAAGTGTGCACTGAACTCCAAGTTGCAGCCTCTAAAATGTCTTTGGTTGGTACTCCTCTGAGAAAGCTGCTGAAGTGGCTGCTGCCCTAGTAGAATGAGGCCTAATGCCCTTGGGCACTGATTTGCCATGTTGTGAATAGCAGAAACGAATGTAGTGGCCTATCCATTTTGAAATAGTCTGTTTTGAGATAGGCTTTCCTTGAGATCCTGCAGCATATGCCACTAAAAGTTGCCCAGTTTTTCTGAAAGCTTTAGTTCTGTCCAAGTAGAAGCGTAGTTGTCTATGTATGTCCAAGGAACGCAGAAGTCTCTCACCCTTATTCTGTGGGTTTGGATAAAAAGGTAGGCAAATGAATGCTTTCGTTAAGGGCCACACTGGACACTACTTTAGGCATAAATGTTGGGTTCGTCCTTAGAGAAACCCTGTCCGGATGGAAAATGATGAAAGGTTCCACAGCCATGAGTGCCTGTAACTCTGAAACTAGTCTTGCAGAGGTTATTGCTAGGAGCAGAGCTGTTTTCCAAGATAAAAACTTTATATCAGCTGTACTGGCTGGCTCAAAAGGCGGCAGTGTGAGTTTTTCCAAAACATAATTGAGGTCCCATGCAGGTATTGGGGCTCTCCTTGGAGGTCTTAGGTTTTTGGCCCCTCTGAGGTACTGCCATAGCAATGGATGGGAAAAAATAGGAGGTTCCATATTGTAATGAGCTGAAATGGCAGAGGCATGAATTTTAATTGATGAAAAGGATAGGCCTTTGTCCAGCATCTCAGTTAGGTATTGTAAAATCTGAGGAATATTTGGTACAGATGTGTCAATTCCTTGTACCTGGTTCCAAGCACAGAATCTTTGATTTTCTGGTACTGGGCCTCCTGGCCTCCAAAATAACATCCATCACTGCTTTAGAGAGAGGAGTGTTTTGAATGGTCACATTATCCGCCATGCTGCCAGATTTAGGGTCCTGAGTTGGCTGTGCAGAATCTGATTGTTTCGCTGGGTCAGTAATTGAGGAATTAGAGGCAATGTCCAGGTTGGGCCTTGAGACAAGCTTTTTAGGATTGGGTACCAGTGCTGGCGCGGCCAGTCTGGGGCAATCAGAATCATTCTTGGCTTCTCTTGTCTGACCTTTAGGAGTACCTTGGGGAGGAGAGGCAGAGGAGGAAAGGCATATACTGTTAGAGTTTTCCAGCTGAATGACAGAGCATCCACTTTACATGCTTGCTTTTGATAAGTCCTTGTGCAGAATTTCTGTAGTTGGCAGTTGTGAGGGGAGGCAAATAGATCTATGTCTGGGCATTCCCATTCCTTTATCATGCTGAAGACTTGTGGATCCAGTTTCCACTCGTGGGGATCCGTGAGGTTTCTGCTTAGTTTGTCTGCCAGAGTATTGTTCTTTCCTGGCAGGAATTGTGCTTGCAGGTGTACTTGGTAAGTCAATGCTGTGTTCCACAAAGTCATGGCTTGTCTGCATAGGTGGTAGGAATGTGTGCCTCCCTGCTTGTTTATGTACCACATGACTGTAGTATTGTCCGTCCTCATCAGTAGTTGTCCTGGATGGAGTAGACCCTTGAAAGCTGTCAGGGCATTCTGAACAGCTAGCATCTTTTTTTGATTGATATGTAGATGCATTTGGCTTGTGGACCATGTGCCCTGAATACATTTTCCTGCCATGTGTGCTCCCCAGGCATAATCTGATGCATCTGTTATTGATTGCCTGTTTGTGGGTAGAGTGAACGGCTGTCCCTTGTTGAGGTGACAGGCATGTGCCCACCATTGAACCTCCTGTTGCAGGAAAGGAATGAGGGTAATTAATGCTTCCAGGCTTTGACAATGTTGAGTCCAGACACTTTTTAGGTACCACTTGGTTTCCTCATATGCAGTCTTGCATATGGAATTAGCAGAATGCAGGATGCCATGAAGCCCAAAGCCTGCAGAATTTTTCTTGCAGATAACTGAGTCTTTGTTGCCAACATTTTGAAGTAAGAAGTTAGTTGCCTTTGTTTGTCTGGCGGGAGATAAGCCATCTTGACAATTGTATTTAGGCTTGAACCCAGGAATATTATCTCTTGAGAGGGTACTAGTTTTGATTTATTTTCATTTACTGTGTACCCTAGGTAAATTAATAATCTTTTTACGAACGCCAGATGCTTTAGTAGTGTGTCCTTATTCTCTGCTTGTATAAGGCAGTCGTCCAAGTAAGGATATATTTGAATTCCTCTTTGTCTGCAAAATGCAATTACTGGTGCCAGGCATTTTGTGAAGATAAGATAAGCCAAAGGGCAGTGCAGAGAATTGGTAGTGCACTGAGCCAGCTATGAATCTGAGGTATCTTCTGCAAGATTGTCTGATTGGGATATGCAGGTATGCCTCTTTTAGGTCCAAAGTTACAAGCCAAGCCTTCTTGCCCAGCATGGGCAGAAGCTGCTGCAGAGTTAACATTTTGAATTTTGGAACGTCCAGAAATGTGTTTAGAAAAGACAGGTCCAGTATTGGTCTCCAGGCTTTGTCCTTTCTGGGTACCAAGAAAAGTCTTGAGTAAAATCCTTGTCCCCGCTCTTGCTGTGGTACTTGCTGAATGGCTCTCGTGTTCATAAGGGACAAAACTTATTTTTGTGCCTCTGCCCATTGATTGTGCGGCAGGTTTGGCATACCTCTTGCCTTTGGCAGAGTGTGAAAGTGGAACCTGTAGCCCTGGGACACTATATTCAATACCCATTTGTCCTGGGTGATCATGTGCCAATTTTGAAAGAAAAGTGCTAGTTTTCCCCCTAAGGGGGCTGCAAGAAGAAAAGTGTTTGGTGCTAGCAGAGGCAAGTTATTGGGACTGTTTCCTGTATGGCTGTGCTTTGTCTTCTCCACTTTTGGAAGTAGAAGCGCCCCACTGTTTAGGCCTGTATGAGCCCTGGGACTGGGATCTGCCTCTGGGACGTCTGTATCTGCCTCTTTGTGGCCTGTCCAACACTGGAAAGGACCAATTCTTTGTAGGCCAGTTCTTGCTTAATCTTGGTGGCTGAACCTGTAAAAAAATCCTTTACTGTTTGCATAGATTTTGCTTTGTCCTCCATTTTCTTCAAAACCTCCTCTGCTTTAACACCAAATAAAGTATCATGCTGTAATGGAGCATCTAATAATTTTGCTTTACCATGATCAGGCAGATTTTGTTCCTTTAACCAAGCATGCCTCCTAATGACAGAACCCGTAACTGCGGTTTCCAGAGAATCAAAACCACATTGCAAAGTATGCTTTCCCACTTGTTCAGTTGCATGCAATAAATCCTGCATTTCCTTATTTTCTGCACAATCAGAATTGGCCAACATTTTCTGTTTTATCAGTGATATTAAGTATTGCTGATATTTAATCATATAAAATTAACAATTTAGAGCCCTCACAGCCAAAGTAGCAGAAGTGTAAACCTTTTTCCCCAATCTGTCTAGTGCCCTTGAATCCCTGTCAGAAGGGATAGTTTTTTTTGCAGTAGCGGCCTTAACCCCTTTGGGACCCTGAGAAATAGTTTCTGGGTCAGCAGCAGGGTTTTTATAAAGAAATTTATGTGAATCTGGAACCCTGTAGTATCTGTCTGGTTGAACAGGAGCTGGAGGTAAGGAGTCTGGAGATAGGCCGGACTCTGAAAATACATCTTCGACAATGTCTAGCACAGGGGGCATAGCAAGAGGCCTGTGCTGAGGAAGTAAAAGAAAATCTCTAAGCCTTTTCTTTGATTCTGAGTAATCTTGGCTCTCCCAGTGGAAGTGCTCCCTCATGGTATGCAGGGTTTCCCCAAAAGAATAATCCTCAACAGGAGAGACTGAAGGAATGGATTCTTCAGCATCAGAATCCTCATAGGGAGGAAGAGAGTATTCCTGTACAGAAGAGGAGTCAGAGGAAATGGAAACCTGATCTGAAGAGTCATAGTCTGTCTCTTGCCTAGGCCTCTTATCAGGAGGGGGATGGGAACCCCTGATCAAGGTAATAAGGTCTTCAGCCATTTTGAGCATCTGTTTCTTAGGCATGGAAGTTTGTCCTGGAGAATGCTGTACTTGTTTCTTTGTCTTTAAAGCTGTTTTAGTCTTTGCTTTAGAAGCTAAAGTAAGCTTTACATATAGCTGTGTAGGTCTGAAAACACCCTCAGAAGCCGATGCCTGCTCAGCAGCTCCAGAACCATCCGAGGGAATGATTTCAGTGTGTCCAATACCTTGAGTATCCAGAGGCCTAGCTGGCTCCACGTGGGAGTCGTCAGCGGCCTGTGGCTCTGAGGTAGCGGGCGTCAGGGACTGCGAAAGCGCCTCACTGAGAACCAGCGAACTGCAGACTGGCTTAGCGGAAGTCTCATCGTCAGTTTTGGATCTCTGATGCCTGTCCTCTTTTTCCTTGCGTTTTTTAGAAACTCCAGTCGTCGGCTGTTCCGATGGCATTATATAACTGAACTTTCGGTCAAAGTAATGAAAATCAAAATCAAACAGACGCTTAATAGTGCGTTGGTTGAATCTAGCACAAAACCGACAGTTAGCAACGTTATGATCAGGGCCTAGGCAAGGAATACAGTAAGAATGAAAATCCTTATGCGGTATTTGCTTCCCACAAGAAATACAACTGTTAACTTTTCCTGACATCTGTCTGGAGCAAGAAAAAGTTTCCCCAATGGGGTACTTAGCTTTAATGAAGACTTCAGATCTGAAATTAGTTTGTGAAAATCTCAGGAGTCGGCCGACCGGCACTTGTGAACTGCTTTTGCTTCGGGCACCACACGACAAGAAAGACTGAAGAAAATGGCGTCGGCTGCATCTTTTATACCCCTGGCGCACTGACGTCAGGGAAGAGAGACAGTAACCAACGCCGGACCTAGACTTTGAAATTCTGGCCGACTGCGGGTAGCCTGCCAGCAGGATAACCCAAGAGTAATGACTGCAACAGTGAAACACGATGAACATCCACCATGCAAAAAGGATGGACAAGACTTTATACTTCCAGCCCACTTACTCTAATCCTCCTCTCAAATCCTTCAGCATCCAGGTTGATAGTTAATCCGAGGACGGTAATGTGAGCCAAACATGGGGATTTACCCCTTGCATTAGACAGCTGAAATCTTCAAGTAACTGTAGAGTCCAAGAAAACAGTTTTCAGTTTCGTGAAGCAAAATATTTTTCTCTAAAAACTACTTTACCAAGCAGTGGAAAAAACAATTCTTTCTTCTAGTTCAAATAAAATTAAAAAAAGGTATGTAGAACCACAGAATTAGAGAGACTGGAGTTTCTCTCTCTCACCCTCCTTTCTCTCTCTTTTTAAATAAAAATCATACAATGCGTCCTAGACAGGATAGTCCACTCTTAAAATGAACAGTCCAAAAAGCAACAGCTTCCTGCATAAAATTTGATACAAGGAAGGCTAGACAAAGAAAACACTTCTTAAATCATAAAAAAAACTAGACGCTGGTTGAGTATGAGCACTGACAGAAGCAACATAGAAGTGACTGCCAAGCTATAAAAGATGATAAAGCCATGCACTTCAAAGCAAATAGGCTGTCCGAATGTTACTAAACCAAGTCTCTCTCTGTCTAGGTCTGTACATTTCTTTTTATTTTAAGCTGCCTGTCCGTGCCCTGTATAAAAGCAAAGTTAAGTGACTCTGCAGAAGAGGAAGTCGTAGTCGCACAACATCATTGCTGCTTTAGAGACGACAGAGTCTTTTTTTTCCTCTTTTCCATTCTGCTTTACCTACCCATTCCATAAACTACATACCCCCTCTCACAGCATAGAAAAGAAGAAACACTTGGACCTACTTTGGGATTTTTGGTCTCCTTCTATTAATGACATTCTTTTATGGAGATGCTGATTAACTCCTACAGTTATACCATCAGGAGTAAAAAAAAAAAATATATATATATATAAAATTACCTAAATTTAAGATGAAAGGCACTCTTTCCAATATTTTGCAGAGCTTTTGTTCAAAATCTTCATCATCCAAATTGCCTCGGAAAGCTACAAAGATTGTGGAATCCAGCTTACACTGTCCAGCTAGGTCCTCATCCTCCAGACTAGAGTCAGACTCAAATTCAGATTCAGACTCTGATTCAGATAATTCAGATTCTTCCATGCCAGAGGAGCAGAGCGATTTGTAGATATCTTCTAAATTTGGTAGAGCATCCATCTCCATAGCTGTTACTCTCCACACAGTCCAGGAAGACAACACATTTACAGACTACTGCAATTAAACAAAGAAAAAAACATGAAACTGAACAAAATACCAAAAAAAACTCTTTTGAAATACCCAAAACAAGACTATGCTACTTTCCTAGTCTCCATCAATATACAAATTTCAAAACAGAGGTAAATCCAGACTACCTTTTCACACTGCAAAGTGGCAAGTCAGGTTAGCAATGCATTTAGCCCACAGAACTGTACCTGAAGAAATTGAGCGTATTCTGCCATATTAATGGATGGAAGTTTGGATTGCATAAACACAGTATTCCCATTGTTCTAAAGCATGGAAAACAGACACCTAAACCAGTACCTATCTATCAAAGTTGTAAAATATCAATAACAGAAAATATAAGTCCCCATTACAACAAACAGGATGTAAAAGGGAAAAAAATGAAAATCACTGCAGAAAACAATAAAGACTAGAATCTTCTTCATCAATATGCTTACATGGAACAGCCTAACATCAAACATAGGAATCCTTCCAGAAATGTCACAACTGCAGACAGTTGGGGGGGACAGGCCTGGAAGATAGCCAAGCTTATATCAAGGGGAAGGAAATCCTGAAAGGGGAAGCACTGTTACAGGTCATAAAAAATCTCTCTCCAAAACCACACAGTTCAAACAAAACAAACCAAACAGAAAGAAATTCAAACTAACACAAATTAAAATCATCATTGTGCTATTTCCTTGTCACAGTTTGAATTTTTTTCAAGCACTGCCGTCACTCTTTTGCAAAGAGTAGAAGGGCAACAACAGGATTCCAGCACAACTTTGGAAGATGTAATGAAAGTGTATATCACAGAATGTTCACTTCCAGAATTAAAGCTAAATAAAAGTGCTCTGTTAAAATATTTATTCCACATCAACAAGTGTTTGTGTCTAAACAGCTTTTGCATGAATAATCCATTAATTTTGTTAACCTATTGAATACATACATTTACACACATCTGCAAATGTTTGAAGTATTTCAGCTTTCCAAATACATTCTGACAAAGAAAAAAAATGCTTTGCTTTATCTTTTCAGTTTCTGGCCAAAATAAAAACACATTACAGTTTACCCTATAGATGGAAATTTTTACCATCAATTTTTTGTAAGTTGAGGTTAAAAAGGTATGAGATGGGTCAACAAATGAAAGAACAAAGGAAGCTATTTTCTAAAAACTCCTCATTGTTAAAAAAAAAAAAAAAAAAAAAAAAAAAGCTGTCATTATGGACATCTTAAAAAAGCATGCCAAAGTTCCAATTAATGAGAACTAAAAGGATACGTAGTAAAAGTGAGTTACATGAAAGACAGACCCATGGACAGTACAGTTGGGTAAGTACACTTAACATTACTGCAGAAGTTCGAATGATCACTGCTGCATTAGCCTAAGTTATATCCTGCACAGAATATTACAACTGGCCAGCTTTTAACGTTTCAGAGTACCTTCCACAAGCTCAAAACCATTAGACAGCTCAAGCTGCACTGACTAAAAGACAGGTTTGGGCACCAAGCCCTTCAGAGTTTTCATGCAAACCAAGAGAGGCCAAGCCCCAAGAGGACATTGCTAGAACACCAAAATCAGACATCCACACACTGGCATACAAAACACATCAAAAACAAGGGGATGGGAGGGAACGAGAAACTACTGCAGCACTGATTATTCAAGCATTTATTATTATAAATTTACTTACACAACTGTACTATGTTCATCATACTGACCACTGCTATAGTAGCCTAAGATTACCTTTGTTTAGAACATTCAAAGCCAAACACACCTCGGAGCTCTAAAGGCAGCTTTTATCAATATAAACTACTTTGTTTACATAACAGTAGTTTAGAATATTTGGAAGGTGGAACATTTGAGACCCAGTAGAATAGGTCAAGCTATGCTAGCACCAGATCTGGAAAAAGCTTTGTAAAAGTATGTACAGAGGATGAAGATGTTTCTTCTAGAAAACTAGAGTCCAACCCTTTCCAAAATGTCACAGATGAAGCCAATGCCCTTATACAGTGTGCCTTGACCCCGCTTGGAATAGTTTTGCCGAGATGAGAACAACAAAAGGTAAAGACAACCAATTGGAAATGGTCAGTTTTGACACAGCTTGACCCCTCTTACACCTTCACTAGAAATAAGCAATGGATCTGAAGTTCCGAAAGGTTTGGCTCTGTCAAACCACACAGCACCCAAGTTGTTTCTGGACATCCAAGGTATGAACCCATTGTTAGGCTCTGGAAAAAAACAAAGGCAGATGGATAATCTGGCTTAAAAGTAAACTGGAGTAACCTTTGGCATAAAAGAAATATTAGGGTGTGGATAAATTTTTTTAGCATCAACTAGAAAACCTTTTCGATTTGCTTATATATGGATTATACTGTAGCAGGCTTTCTTGCTTCCATTAGTACCTGCTGCCCATTCTCAATAAACAAGTGCCTAAAATGTATTAAGCCCTTATCCAGGCAGTCAAATGCAGTAGTTTGGGGTCAGTATTTATCAAACAACCCTGTTGGTCAGTGAGGACATCCAGTCTGTAAGGAAGCCTGTGGTAATTGCATCTGAACAAATCCAACAGAAGGGAGAAAGTACAATTTTTGTACACATACCATAAATATATTCTAGTGTATTCACTGTTGCTGTCCTGACTTTTGGGATTTCCCGCCTTGGAAGCCCTTGGACAGCCCGACTAACAAAATATTTTTCCCTCCTGAAGCCAGCAGACGTCATTCAGACAACATTACGTTTGGCTACAGAGGGAGTCTGGCACCATGACCTCAGTACTTTCTTGCCCCCAACAAATAGGAGCCTCCAGTGTGTCCTTGATGTCAGGAGTCTGGGACCCTGCAATACAGAATAAGGGTGAAGGAAGAGGGGAGGTCACCCTGACTGAGAAGGTAAATGTTCTACACTATCTCACAGGCCACAGGGGAAGTTGGGAGGGAAAGGATACCGCAACAGTAAATACCCTCAAACATCCTACATTTATCTAAGTGTACACGACTGTACTATGTTCTTCATGTTTCAATGTTGCAGTCCTGATTTGCTGGATAACTGCCACAGTTGAAAAGAAGTGTGGATGGAAGAACTGGGGAGAGGCAAGGATGCCCAGCAAAAATGGCAGTGACAAATCCTACTCTGGACTTGGAAAAGGTAGGAAGATCGCAATGTTTGGTTAAGGTAGGCACATGGCTACAAGTAGCGGCTTCCAAAATGTCCATGGTGGCCACTCCTTTAACTTATTCCCTCCAGTAGAGCTCTTTTGAGTATGTACCTTTAACTCCCAGTGGGTGTGACTTAAGCCTTTAAATAAAATGAAGTTATCACCTTACAGTTCTAACAAATACTCATTGGACAGAGATCAAACTTTGATACAATTGTGTTTGCAATCATATGCGCTTCAAGATAAAATATCCTGAGACCTTGTATGTAGCATGGTTCTGGAATTACTAACGCAAATATGAATAAGCAATAATTGACACCTAGAGGTGCAGTAGGAGGTAACTGATGAAACTCCTGGAGGTGCACTCGGCTGTAATGAACTAAGAAAGGCAGTGGAGGTAGCAAGAGCTCTAGTGGAATGCGTCTTCACAGTATCAAGAGGTTTCTTCACGACTGTATCAAAAGGAGATACTGTGGGGATCCATTTGGAAATGGTTTGTTGCAAAACTGGTTTCCCCTCAGAGCTGCTGGCAAAGGCCACAAAAAGTGAGTCCGATATAATGACCATTTGGTTCTGACTAAATAGTAATGCAGTAGTCTATGCACATTCATAGGTAGGTACTAGGCTATCTGCCCAAGGGCATTTATAAGCCTAGCCAAAGTGTGTCAGCTTTCGCCACCCCATTGATTAATTAACTGAGCCTCTGTCAAGATAAGCCAATGAAGTGATCCCAGGGGTGTATTTTCTGTTACCCATCCACTCATCAAGGTTTCTCTTGAAGAGTGTTAGTGAGGGGCTCTGCCTAATGTAGTTAGGAATTTTGTTCCAAAGCACAGGGAGTCTCTGTGACAGGAATCTATCCCTCCAGCATGTTCTATTTATTGTTGTCGCGGGGTTTAGCTCACTAGAGCGAGTGGCTCACAGTGACTTGGATTTCTTTAGGTGGAGCATATCCATCAATACTGAGTTGGACATGGCTTTCTAAGTCAGGCAGACATCACCTCTGAGTAAGCGATATGCCACTGAGTACAGCTGAAGTTTTTCCAGTCAGGCTGCAGACGACATATGTTTGAGACCAGTAATCCTCTTGATGACGTACTTTTGTGGTCTTTCCAGCTGTTGGGAAGTGTCTTGTGAGGTACATCCCAAACAGGGCATTGTACTCTATGATGGGTCTGATGAGTGACGAGTAGAGGGGCACTAAAACCTCTATTTCTAGATGCAAACCCTTTAGTAATTAGATGGGCTACATAGAAGGATTCCCTAACTACTTTGGCAATTTTGGCAAAGAAGAGATTACTACCTGGGTCCCCAGATATCTTATTACCTCTTCTGTATTAAGGGGCTGCCACCTATGTGGTAATTCAAGGGTTTTTGTTTTTCCCAAATGGGATGACTATGCATTTTTTGGCATTTAGCATGAGACCATGACTTTGACACTAGGTGTCCGTCTCTGTAAGGCCCTTTTGAAGAATGTCCGTGTCAGCTGGAGAGTCAATTATGGCTCCCAGTTTGCAGTCATCGGCAAACTTGGTTAGCCATAGTCCTCCTGTGTTTGCCTGTACTTCTGAGAAGTATATGCTGAACCATAGGGGTCCAGGACAGAGCCTTGTGGGACACCACTTGTGACTGGTTTAGAGTCTGACCTGGAGCCCGCTATTCTTACCGTGTGAGATCTGTCTGTAAACCAGTTTTCAATCATCTCGCGATGTAGGGGTTTATGTTCTGGCTGGTGAGTTTTTCTATAATTCCCCGAGTAGGGAATGGTGTCAAAAGCCTTGGCGAGGTCAAGGTAGGCTGTGTGAACTACCTTCCCCTCATCTATGGCCTTGGTGACCGTCTTGAAGAAGTCAACCAGGTTTAGTAGGCATGATCTGCCCTTAACAAAGCCGAACTGGGTCGGGTCAAGTGTTTGGAGGTTCCCAATGTCTTTGTTAATGAGTTCCATAATAATGCGCTCCATAGCCTTGCAGACCAGGCTAGTCAGGATTATGGGGCGATAGTTACCAGGGTTAGTTGTGGCCCCTCCTTTGTGGAGAGGAATAACCGTTGCTGTGCGGCATTCTATGGGCACGTAGCCTGTGGAGAGGCTGAGGTTGAACAGTGTGTTTAGGTGGGGGGTTAGTTCGTTTTGTAGTTCATGCAAGATGCAGCCTGGAACACCATATGGCCCACTGATGCTGTGCTTTTGGCTTTTGAAAGGGCTGTTTTCACCTGTGCGTCTGTGATTTCTAGGACACTACACTTAGTTTGCACCGAATCTGCCAGGATATTGGCAATATCAGTGGGTTCAGTATATTTTGTGCTATTTTGCACTAGCTCAGAGCATACCTGCGAGTTGTCACTTAGATTCTTGACATAGCTAAAGAAGGCTTTGTGGTCATCTTTCGAATCCTTGGCTATTTTTCTTTCGAAGTTAGCCTTGGAGGATTTTATGAGTGACCTTAGTTTCTTACGGATACTGATCAGGGATGTCTTTCCTTCTTGGGATTTGCTTTTTTTCTGAACTAGTTTCCTCCTTCTATTGTATAGCCTGTTTATGGCAGGGGTCCACCAGACTGGTTTCCTTCTCTTAAGGGAGTGAGTCTTGGTTTTGATAGAGATGGCATGATCCATGCTTCCTTGTAGGTGCTCAGAGTGCATTTATAAAGGTTCCTGCATCTTGGACACTGTTATCCTTTAGCGTGGGGGCTGTGAAACTTACCACCCTCAGTCTTAAGTAAGGTGAAGTTTGCTATAGAAAAGTTTTTCACTGTGGTTTCCTTGGTTGGAAGTGGTGGTGTGGTGTGGACATCCAGAGTGATTAGTTTATGGTCTGATCTAACCAGTGACTGGTTGACCTCTGGTGTGGAAACCAGTGACTGGTTGACCTCTGGTGTGGAATACCTGTCGCTCATGTTGATGATGACCAGGTCCAATATGTTTTCATCTCTGGTAGGGGAGTTTACCAGCTGATCCAGGGCATTTGAGTTGATAAATTCCAGGAAGCGCTGGACCTGGGAGTTTGTACTAGAGTAGTTTTCCCAGTTAACAGTAGGGTAATTGAAATTGCCCAATATCAGGGTGTTCGGTAGGACCTTCATGTTTTCCAGTGTCTCCAGAAAGGCGGAGTGGTTGCCCTGGGTCATAGAGGGTGATCTGTAGTAGGCCACAATTTGCACTGCAGATTTGCCTGATGTTAGTTGCACATGGATGATCTCAGAGTTATAATGCTGAGCCACTAACCTGGAGGTGTAGGTATCCTTGATGAATATGGATACACCCCCCCCTCCTTTTGTGTTTGGTCCATGTTCTGTGGCCAAAATGTGTGGTATGAGTTGTAGCCCGGCAGTGCTGGTGTGCTCTGTGGAGCCTTGTACCAGGTTTCAGTTACTAAACAGATGTCGACGTTCTCCATACTGAAGAGTGCTTCGAGAGCGTGCATTTTGAGATTTAAACTCCTGGTGTTGAGTAGCATAACCCTCATTTTTTTTATTTGTGCTGTTTACGGAGGTGGATTTGACTTTTAAGCCTTGCCTAAAAAAAGGCACTATGGGGGCAGCAAGAGCCTTGGGCAGTATTCGAAAGCTTAGGGGTGACAGGTGCAAGCAGTCTCTTGCGAAACAACCAGGCCTGTCGAGCATGTCGTCCCAGGCTGACAGACACTGGATCCCCTTTGAATGACACCAGAAGCTTAGCCAATTGTTGAAATTGATCATTTTTTCTTTATAATGCGGCATCATTCTTGGTGAGGGCAGGATGCTACTCATGGTCGGGGTCATACCCGCCTGGGCTACATGATCAGAGAGCTCTTCCATGTCTCTTTTCATGTAATCCAGGGAGGTACGTCTCAGGTCATTCACACCAACATGAACAATGACAGAGTCATATTTGTACTTGTTCTGGAGTGACCTGAGTGCTTGTGTTATGTGGCAGATTCTGGCTCCCGACAGGCAGCTAACAATAACCTTCTCCTTGTCCAGCCTAGTGAGTGGGACGTCAGCATAACTGACTATAGAGTCGCCTATTACTAGTGTGTTAGGTATGTTATTTCGCCTTAAGGGCTATGATTGCGCGGCACACTGATTTTGTGTTTTGTGTTGTCTGGTTTGTGACGGGAGGTGCAGGTTTTAGAGTGTCTGCTTTAGAGGTCTGCGATGCTTTTGCAAGTTTTTATTTAGAGCCTCAGAGTATGATTTTGTGTATTTATGTGTATTTTTTGCCACTGCTGGTTTAGTATGTCTATGTGAGGCTGGAGGTGTGGTGCAAGTGTTAACCTTCTCCTCATGACTGCCTGTTCCAGTCTTGGGTGGAGAGAGCTTAGCCTCCAATTTAGCTATATAATTGCATCTCTCGCATATGTTAATGTTTTGTGGTAGGAGGAGAGGGTTGTCTGTGTACATGAGGCAGTTGTAACATTGCCTCAGGATACCCAAGTTCACCAGCTGGACTGGAGAGTATACCTGAAATTGCCCTTTGGTCATGCCTGAATAGTAGGGTGAAGCTGTTTAATCACTTGGTTGGTGAGGGGTGAATAATGAGCCTTGCCCTGCTGGGCAATCAAGTGTCGGGGTATATTAGTGCTTCCTATTAGGTCTGAGCAAGTGCTGGACTGTAGGATCCTTTTTCCCTTGTTCTGACAGTTAGAAAAGAATGTAGGCAAGTGTGTGGTCTTGGTTTAGTCACCTATGTCGCACCTTGGGCATAAAGGAAGGGTTATAGTCTTGAGAGACGCTCTGTCTGGGTGGAAAATTATGAAAGGTTCCACACACACAAGGGCCTGAAGCTCTAACTCCCTTCTGGCTGAGGTAATGGCTGGTAGGAAGGCTATCTTCCAGGTCAGGAATTTAATCAGCAGAAGCCACTGGTTCAAAGGGTGGAAGGGACTGAGGTCCCAGTGAGGAATGTGGCCCAACGTAGACAAGCCCTCTCAAAAACTGTTCCATGAGGGAATGTGAAAAGAGAGAAAGTTGAGAAGGCAGAAACAGCTGAAACGTGGATTTTTACAGAGGAGTAGGAGACTCCTTTCAAAAAGGCTGGATAAGTACGAAAGGGATCTGAGCTTGACAAGGGTTTTGTTCCTTCAGTCTGCACCAAAAGATGAATCTTTTTCATTTGACAGAGTAAGACTTAGTAGTGCTAGGTCTCCTGGCCTCTCTTAGAATTTTCAGGACCTGTTTGTTGAGGAAAGACCCCTTCCAAGGACACAAGGTATCATCCAAGCTGTCAACTTTGTATGTGCAGGTTGAGGTGCACTACTGAGTCCCTGTTCTGAATTAGTAGGTCCACATTCTGTTGGTCAGACTGACTAAGAGAGGGTACCAGTACTGTTTCGGCCAATCTGAGGTTATGACAATTACCCTTGGCTCCTCTTCCCTTATTTTCAGCAGTACCCAGGGCAGCAGTACTACTGGGGGAAAGGGCATAAAAGAACAGGCCAATTCAAGGAACGGAAAAGGTATCAGTCTTCCAGGCTGACTTCATTTTTGCTCTTAGAGCAAAACTTTTTCAAACAAATCATTTTCTTTGGTGGCAAAAAGATGATCTGTGTCAGTCCCCATTTTTGGGCTATGATGAGAAATGCAGTTGCCACTAGTGGGGCGCTGTCATACTCCTGCTGAGGCGATCTGCTAGTTGACTGGTTTCTTCTAGCAGGTACTGTGCCATAAGGTGCAGCTGTAGGGAGAGTTTGCTGTCTCCCAAAGGTTCATGGCTAGGCAACAAAGCGGGTATGAGGGAGCCCCCCTCCCGCTTGATTATGTACCACATAACTCTGGTATTGTCGGTTTACACCAGAAGGACTCTGGGCTTCCACTTCATTTGGAAGGCAATCAGGCCTTTTGGGAGTGCCATAAGCTTTTAAGGTTAATGCGTTTGTTTTTGAGCTTACATTTGTCTTGAGGCTGCAGGTTGAAGTGGACTCCCCAGGCTATTTCTGATGCAGTTTTGTCCTGAAGGATGAACCTGAAGTGAAGGCCAAGACTGAGTAAGCATGCTTGGGCCCATCAAGCAAGCTCTTTCTTGTAGCAATGAAGCAGTTTTATTTTGAAGGTTAGAGCTGGAGAAAGTTGGCAACAAACATATTGGAGATACCACTGCAGTTTTCTTACATGTAGTCTGGTCAGGGGGATCATGAGAATGCAAAATGCCCTGTATTACAGGGCCCAGACACACTCTGCCCGAGACATATTTCCTGCCCAAGATCTTTTTGAAATAAATGTTTAGAAAGGTAACCTTGTCCAGAGGAACAAAAAGACTTCTGAAGTGCCGAGTTCAGTAAGGCTCCTAGAAACACAATCCTACCTATGGAGATTGAGACTTTTGTTTACTGATGGTGAACCCCACTGACGTTACTAAGGATAGAGTATAAAGCAGGTCTGCTTTAAGTTTTTCTAGGCTTGTTGCCTTAATGAACCAATTTGTCTAAACAAGGGTAGATCTGAATTCCCTTTGTCCTGCAGAAGGTTTTCACCAGGACTAGGCATTTTGTAAAGACCCTGTGTCCAGAAGATAAGCCAAAAGGCACAGCATAGAATTAAAGGGTCTCACACTTCCTCTGAAGCCCACAAACTTTCTATGCGATTCCTCTATGGGGATATAGAGGTGTGCATCTTTTAGATCCAAGGTTACCATGAAGACATCGGGGAGTAATCATGGGTAGTAGTTTTGTAGAGTCAGCATTTAAATAAAACAAAAAACGGACAAATAGAATAATGTCACAAACACAGTGGTAACTCCCGAGTGCTTTTGTTCCTTTATTGTATAAAACAGAAAACAGCTGTGTAAAATCTTACCAAAACTGTAGATGTCCTTCTCTTCTATGTTGCAGTATTCTTAACACTTGGGCCCTCCTCTCTTGCTACCCAAACATCCAGCAAGTATACAAAAGCTTTTAGTTACTGCTGGGTATGTGGGACTCTGACATTAGCCTAGGTAACGTGGGCCATAAAAGTGATGTCTGCATGTACCAGACCTCAGAAATGAGCGCTCCAGTCAGATCCCAGACCCTAGAAACTGTGCAGGTCCAATGCCATCCAGTAAAGGGAAAAAGAGGGGGGGGGGATACAGCAACATGGAAGAGAATGAAGATTTTACACAATTATTCTATGTCCTTCTATGCTCATGTTGTGGCATTCTCAACACTTGGGTGAGTGCCAAAGCTCACTGGAAAGAAGAGGTTGGTGGCTTGGGGAAATATTTTCTATAAAATCATGCAGGATTCCCGTGGCAAATCCAGCCCTGGATTTGGAAATGTTGTCCAATTTGTAGTGCTTGGTAAAGGTGTGAAAAGAGGTCCATGTAGCTGCCTCAAATTGTGGCAGTGTCCAAACCTTTAAAGAAAGCTCCAGATGAACCCATAGCCCTAGCGAGTGTTACTTTGATTTTTGACCCCAAGGATTTCCCATTGTATGCATAGCAGAAGGAAACTGTTATGGAAATCCAGGCTGAAATTGTCTGCTTTGTTACATGGCTTGGTTTAAAGATACAGTTGAGCCCTGCAGCGTAAAGTCCACCATGAAATCCCTGGCTATAGGGAAAAAAGTGCTCAATCCTTTGTAACTTGGTTTAATAAAGCATTGAGTGTTTCCTAGCCATGGCAGTGTGTTTTCTTGTATTTTACGTTGGTTTAAAGATAGTTCATTGACCACCTTGGGCATGAAGGAAGGGTTGGTCCTAAGGTTTACCCTGCCCTTGAGAAAGATGAGGAATGGTGGAATTGGCCATGAGGGGCTGCAACTCTGACACTCTCCTAGCTGAAGTCAGGGCAACTAGTAGTACTGTTTTCCAAATGCAGTGTTTTAGAGAGGCCCTAGAAGCTGGTTCGAAGGGAGCCACTGTGAACTTTAACTTTTCCAAAACGTAATTCAGGTCCCAAGGTGGAGGAATGGGTTTCCTGGGGGACCCAAGATGCAAAACTCCATTTAAGAACAGTTTAGCGGCAATTGAGAAGTCACTGGGGGATCCAGATGAAGACAAGCTGAAATAGCAACAAGATGGGCTTTAACAGAGGAGTACACCAAGCCAAACTGCAAGAGTTCCCCACAGGTATGACCGTACCAAAGGTACATCACCCTGGAAAGGGTCCAACTGTCTTGGTAGACATCATAAGGAAAATCTTTTCCATTTAGACATAAGATCCCCTTGTATTAGGTTTCCTGGCCTCCTGCAAGACTGAGAGCACGTCCTCATTGTAAAGGTGTCTGCAAGAGATCAGAATTCTATGACCCACAGGGTAAGATTCAGAGGACTGTAGGTGTGGGTGTATTACGGATCCCTTGTCCTGTGTGAGAAGGTTCACAATGTGAGGTAACTTGTGGTGACTGCCCCTGGCTAAATGCAGGAGGAGGGGGAACCAGTGATGCCTTGGCCAAAAGGGAGTCACCAACAAGATTTTTGGTTTGTCTTGTTGAATTTTCAGCAGGACTTTCCGAAGATGTGGGAAGAGGGGAATGCATACTGAAACAACCCCTTCCAAGAGATTGAGAAGGTGTCCGTTGCCCTTGCCAGGGGATTCGGCAGCCAGGTGCAAAAGGATGGAAGTTATCTGTTCATAGGGGAGGCAAACAGATCTATCTGAAGTATACCCCATTTGTAGACTATGCCCAAGAACACATCCTTGTGCAGCATCCATTCTTGGAACTGTGACATGGACCTGCTCAATGTGCCTGCCTGTGTATTCTGTTCTGAAGGGATGTACACAGCCTGAAGTGAGATTCCATGTGTTGGGGGAAGTTCCCACACTTGGAGAGCTAGTCTGCATAGCAAGTAGGATTTTGCTCCCCCCTGCTTGTTCACATACAACAGAAATGTAGTGTTATCTGTGAACAATTTGAGTCGGCCCTGTTTCAGTGTATGCTGGAAGGCCTTTAAGGCCAACAAAATTGCTCTCCTCTCTCCGATATTGATATGTTCCTGTCTGAAGGAGTCCGGCCAAGTGTCCTGGACTCCGAGAACTCATGGCTGCTCCCCAACCCAGACCAGAGAGTCATCCATATACATCTCCTGCACTGGCAGGGGTGGATGTAACTGGGGGGGGGGGGGGGGGGAGTCCTGGGTTGCAGCTCACTTGGTCCAGCCATTATCGGATCTCTTTTTTTTCAAGCAAGGAAAGAAAGGGATTTTGTACTCTAGAGAATTTTGCGTCCATACAGACCTTGGGTACCACTGCAGCTTCCTCTTGTGCAGCCTTGCCAATGGTAACATGGGAATGGTCGATGCCATGTGACTCAGGAGTCGGAGATGCTGCCTGGCAGTCTAGTCTGTGGCTTGGAGGAAAATTTCCACCTTTTGAGGGGGCAGAAAGGCCATCATGACATCAGTTTTTATCCTACCTCCCAGGAAAATCTGGTCCTGAGAGGGGGACAGGTTGGACATGGGAAAATTTATCTTGAATCCCAGTGCATGAAGAAGTGAAATTACTGCATTTACGTGGCTTTGCAGGAATTCTGTGCAGTCTGTCTGGATAAGAAGGTCATCTAGGTAAGGGAAGATTTGAATCCCAGGGTGCTGCAGAAGGCCACCACTGGTGCCAAGCACTTTGTGAAGACCATTGGTGCTGTAGAAAGTCAGAAGGGCAAGGCACAGAATTGAAAATGTGAGGAGGCCACATAAAAGCCAGATATTTCCTGTAGCTGGGCCTAACTGGGATGCGGAGGTAGGCACCCTTAATAACCAAGGTGGCCAAGAACCCCTGAGGAAAAACCAAGGGGAAGAGAGCCTGCAAAATGAAAATTCAAAAGGTGGGCACCTGCTGAAAGAGGCTGAGATGGGAAAGATCTAAAACTGGTCTCCAAGGACCACCTTTTCTTGGGAGTAGAAAACATTAGTAGAAACCTTCTCCCCATTCTGGCATAGGGACAGGCTGAATTGTTCATTTGGCAATAAGGTTGCCTACAACTGGCTGAAAAATTGGAAGTTGTTCTTTGGGAGTCTGTGGAATGCCTCTCAAGGAAGGGGTTGTGATCCAGGTTATAAAGCAATCCGTTTGTATGACGGACAAAACCCACCTGTCTGTGGTGATATTTTCCAATGCAGGGAGGCAGTGAGAGCCTTAGAGACAGGGGGATGGCGTCGAGGCAATGGTTTAACAATGGCAGGTAGTCAAAGACTACCTGCCTTGTCTTAAAATTGAGACTTCTATGTCGGAGTCTGTGTAGGCCTGGAAGGGGTGGCTTGCTTCCTGGCAGTTTTTCTGCTCATAGGAGGAGGAGATGGCGCAAACTGCTTTCTGATCTATTAGGTCATCGAGGGGCAATTCCTATGGAATTTGAGTACAGAAGTTACAAACAAGTGCCTGAGGTCCTATAACTTCTTCCCTTTTTGTTGCAGAGTCTTAAATAATTCCAGCACCTTTGACCCAAATAAGGCACAGTTATCTAGGGGTGCATATAAGTTTTGCCCAGATATCAAAACAGAAACGGCTCTAACCTAAGCCAGAAATATCTATTGAGCACAGAAGCAGATGCAGCAGACCTGGAAAAGGCTTCTGCTACATCGTAACAGCATTTAATGGAGTGCTTTGTGACCTGTGAAGATAAAGACACAAGGCTGGATAGCTGAGCTTTGGCTGGAGAAAATGGAATTTCACAAGAGAGTTTTCTGGCCTGTACTAAAAGGGCTAAGGCATACTGGACATGCAAGTTTGATAATTTACTGCCCTGAAAGCCAAGATAGTAGTAGTACAGAACTTTTTCCCAAGGCGCTCCATGGCCTTGCTGTCTTTGCCTGTGGGGAGGAGAGTGCAGAATGGAAGGAACTTGGAGGCTTTATCTGCCGACAGAGAGAGTGCCAGGGTCTGCTGCAGGGGACTTGACCAAAAATTTGGCCCCCTCAGGAACCTTGTAGAATCTGTCAGGCATACATGCAGCAGGAGACTGGGAGTTTGGGTTGACTGAAGCTGCAATGAAAGCATCCAGAAATGCAGGAGTACAGGGGGGGAAATAGCTGAAGGGACATGGGAGTCCACCTGAAGAAGTTCGAAGTACCTCTTCTGCACTTCAGTCATTTCAGACTAATCCCATTTGAAATGTTCCCTCATCTTTGAAACGGTCTCCCCAAAGGTAAAGCCCTGGCCTGGGCAATCTTTTTCTGCAGAATGTTCTTCAGGGGAGGCATAGCCATGGGAAGATAGCATTTGAGAAACACAGGAGAGAGAATTCTTTGCGGAAGAGTCGGAGGATTCCTCAGCTTCAAGCTGGTAAGGGTTCAAGGCTTGAGGTCTAGGACTCATTACAGGAGGAGGGCCAGGGGAGGCTAGGGATGTA